>NC_136268.1:60899362-61084362 GCF_964187855.1 Myxine glutinosa | reverse complement strand
AATGGATGACCCAGCCGAAGCGCCCTCTGGCGACTGGCGGCGTCCGGGGTGCAGGGATGCCAGCCGGGATGCCTCCGGCTGCACCCGGGATGGGTGCCGGACCGGGGGGCGGCGTGCCGGCGGGGCTGGGCGGTGCCAGGGGTCGGCCCGCAGGGGGGCGGCCTCGACGCGGGGGCCGAGCCACCGGCGGTGGGTGGTCCACGTCGAGGTGGGCCGGCTTGAGGCGATCCACTGAGACACAGTCGGGAGTACCGCCGATGTCCAAGGTGAAATGTTTCACCCCGGTCTCCAGCACGCGGAAAGGCCCGTCGTACGTGGGGCCGCAGTGGTGTCCGCTGGGCGTCGTGCCGGACGAAGACGTACTCCGCGGTGCGAAGCTCCGGGGCGACGTGCGTAGGTGGGTGCCCGTGGTGCGCCGTCGGCACCGGGGCGAACCTCCGGGCGGTCTCCTGCAGCGCGGAGCGCTCCTGCGCGGCGGACCATGGTGCCGTGGGGTCGGGGAGGAACTCGCACGGCACCCGCAGCGGTTGTCCGAAGACCAACTCCGCCACGGATGCGCGCAGGTCGTCCTTGGGCGCCGTCCGGAGGCCCAGCAGGACCCAGGGGAGCCTGTCGACCCAGCCGCCGTCGCTGAGGGTGGCTCGGAGCACGGCCTTCAACGAGCGGTGGAACCGCTCGCACAGGCCGTTGGCCTGGGGGTGGTAGGCCGTGGTTCGGTGCAGCTGGACCCCAAGCCCCTGCGCGACCACCCCCCAGAGCTCCGAGGTGAACTGGGGGCTGCGGTCGGACGAGATGTCCGAGGGGGCGCCGAACCGGGCGACCCAGGTGGCGATGAACGCCTGCGCGACGTCCGCCGCCGTCGTCGCCGCCAAAGGCACGGCCTCCGGCCACCGGGTGGTGCGGTCCACCATTGTGAGGACATGGGTGAAACCCCGCCAGGGGGGCGGAGGTCCCACCAGGTCCACGTGAACGTGGTCGAACCTATGCTCCGGCACCGTAAAGGGGGCCAATGGGGCCTGGGTGTGTTGGTGCACCTTCGCGCGCTGGCACGCGAGGCACGTTCTGGTCCAGCCACGGACGGCCTTCCGGAGGCCATGCCAGACAAACTTGTCGGCGACCAACCTCTGGGAGGCCTTCGTGCCCGGGTGGGACAGGCCGTGGATGGCGTCAAAAACCCGGCGCTGCCAGCCCGCGGGCACGATGGGGCGGCCCGAGGGAGACGTCGCACAAGAGGGCCGCGCCGTCGAACGGCACCTCGGTGACGCGGAGGCCCGTGATGGTGGTCCGCAAGGCCTGGACGTCGGCGTCGCGGCCTGGTCCGCCGCCATCCGGGCATCGTCGATGCCGAGGTGTATTGCGTGGGCAACGGACCGGGAAAGGCAATCCGCCACCGGGTTGTCCTTCCCCGCGACGTGCCGGATGTCCGTCGTATATTCGGACACGGCCGAGAGGTGACGCTGCTGCCGGGCCGACCTCGGCTCGGTGACCTTGCCCATCGCGAAGACCAGTGGCTTGTGGTCGACGGAGGCCGTGAACGCACGGCCCACGAGCAGATGGCGGAAATGCCTCACCGCCAGGTGGAGCCCAAGCAACTCGCGGTCGAAGGTACTATAACGGCGTTCGGGCGGGCGAAGCTGCCGGCTGAAGAATGCCAGCGGTTGCCAAGCACCACGCACCCATTGCTCGTGCACCGCGCCCACCGCGTAGTCCGAGGCGTCTGTGGTGAGGGTGATCGGTGCATCGGGCGCCGGGTGCGCGAGCATGGTGGCGTTGGCCAAGGCGAGCTTCGCGCCCGTGAACGCCGTGTCCATCTGCTCGGTCCAGGTAACGACACCTTTGCCCGGCTTCCCTCGGAGGGCCTCGTGCAGGGGGCGCAGGAGCTGGGCGATGCGGGGCAGTAACCGATGGTAAAAGTTTACCATGCCCAGGAACTCCTGGAGCCCCTTGATCGTGCGGGGGCGCGGAAACCCCTTCACCGCCTCCACCTTGGCCGGTAGGGGGACGGCCCCGTGCCTGGTGATGCGGTGCCCCAAAAAGTCGATTTCGGCGACGCCGAACCAGCACTTGGCGGGGTTCACGATGAGGCCATGCTGGCCCAGGCGTTCGAAGAGCGTGCGGAGATGGTGGAGGTGCTCTTCGCGGGACGCGCTGGCGACGAGGATGTCGTCCAGGTAGACGTACATGAAATCCAAGTCGCGCAAGACGCTGTCCATTAGTCGCTGGAACGCCTGAGTCGCATTCTTCAACCCGAAGGGCATCCGAAGAAATTCGAAAAGTCCGAATGGCGTGATGACCGCCGTCTTCGGGATGTCCTCCGGCCTGACGGGGACCTGATGGTAACCGCGTATGAGGTCCACCTTTGAAAAGAAGGACATGCCTGCCAGGCGGAGAAGTCCTGGATGTGGGGGACGGGGTAGCGGTCGTGGGTGGTGGCGTCGTTGAGGCGCCGGTAGTCCCCGCACGGTCGCCATCCCCCGCCGGGCTTTGGCACGATGTGGAGCGGCGACGCCCAAGCACTCTCGGAGCGCCGCACGATGCCGAGCCGCTCCAGCATAGCGAACGCCGCTTTAGCTACCGCGAGCTTCGTCGGCTCGAGGCGGCGTGCCCGGGCGTAGACCGGTGGCCCGGCGGTGGGGATGTGGTGTTCCACCCCATGCTTGACGGCCCCCGCCGAGAAGGTGGGCCGCGTGAGGGCCGGGAAGCCGGCGAGGAGGCGGGTGAATTCGTCCGCTGCCGGAAGCGTACAGATCAACCTGGCCAGAACCGAACCGCTCAGCAAGCCGCTCGGCGAGCCACTCCGTGAGCTGCTCAACGAGCTGGGCAGCGCGCAAGCGAGCGAGCTGAACGTCTCGGCCTGGACGAGCCTTCTGTGCTTTACGTCCACCAACAGCCCATTAGCGCACAGGAAGTCTGTGCCGAGCAGTGCCATGGGTACGTCGGCAGTGACGAACGACCACCGGAAAACCTGCCCTCCGAACCGCAGAGAGAGGCAGCGTTTTCCGTATGTGCGTATGGACGTACCGTTGGCAGCAAGCAGCGCGGGGCCCCGGCCCGCGGTTTGCATGTCGGACGTACCGGCGGGAACGACACTCACCTGCGCTCCCGTGTCGCACAGGTAATGGCGCCCGGATAAGGTGTCCGTTATGAACAGTAGGCTGTTTGAACGGCTGGCGCTCAGTGCCACTACCGAGGGCCGGCCCGGGCATTTCCCGACCTGCCGAATGAGCACGGCGGGCGACAATGCCGATCCTCGTGGCCGAACTGGGCGTGGAAAAAACACCAGGTTGGCGGCGGAGGTGGCGGAGGCCGCGGTTTTCTCCGTGGCGGCGGTGGTGGGCAGGGCGTGGCGGCGGCCGCGAGGTGTGCATCAGCATCAGCCACGAGGTGTGCATCAGCCTCGGGATGCGCGACGGCCGCGCCAAAACTCGCCTGCGTGTCCAAAGCCGTGAAGAACTTGTCGGCCTCGGCAGCGAGAGCTCGGGGTTCTGTCGTCGCAGAACCGGCCAACGCGAGGCGTAATCGTGCCGGCAGCTGGCGTCGAAATAACGCCCGGAATAGAGCATTCAGGGTTTCGTCGCCCATCAGCGACAGCATATGGTCCATGTGGACCGACGGTCGCGTGTCACCGAGCTCAGGAAGGTCCAGGAGGCGGTCGGCCCGTGCGTCCACCGTGAGGCCAAACGTGGCGAGGAGGAGACGCTTGATCGCCTCGTACCTGCCGTCGGCCGGTGGGTTCCTCAGGACCGACACGACGCGGGCGGCCGTGCCGGGCCCGAGGGAGGCGACCACGTGGCAGTACATGGTCTCGTCCACCGTGATGCCTCGAAGTCGGAACTGGGCTTCTGCCTGCAGGAACCAAACTTCAGCTTGAGCCTCCCAGAACTTGGGGAGTTTGATTGTGACCGCGTTGGTTGCCATTGCTGTGGCGTGTTCGGGTGGTCAGCGACGGCTGACCAGAATGTCGGAGGGTCACCAATGAAGCGCGGTGCTACGTGCGCTACTTGTTTAGCATGGAGGAAGCGGACAACGCGTTAAGTTAAAAGAGTCTTTATTGCAAGAGCTCCACTGTAGCACTGGAGCGCTCCGGGCTGCGCGCCCGGTGTATATCCCGAGGCCACGTCTACCCCTCGGGCGTGGCCGCCGCCCACTTGGTGCGCGGAATGATGCCATCACGCCAGTGAGCTTTCGTGTCCGCCACACTGATATGGAAGGGAAAGGGTGATATAATGTTCTTGTGCAGTGTTGGAACCGACTAAACACCAAGCTAAACCGTATCTAATGAAGACACAGTCGTAGTAAGTTTCACCATTTACTGTCACTCTTTTCAATCAAGATGTTGTGGTAAAAACTGTAAATAAAACAATACAAAAAATACATTCAGTGTCGTTCTTCCATTGTACGTAGATGTAAATAAGAATATTGCACTATAGGAACCAGCCTCCAAGGGCAATGGCAGTGCTGTGAGCCCGTACACAATTGTAAATAAACTGTTCCTACAACATCTTATAAATCATAATTTTCAATGAAATAATCACCCACACATGAACCCTAACATGTCCAATGTCAAATAAACCAACTTACAGCATTGCTTTACGATGATTGACAATGGATGCAAATGGATTGCACTGGGAGCAAGCAGCACATGTCTATCTCTTGCCTCAGAAGAATCAGGAAGAGCCAAACAGGAAGAGCCAAACAGGAAGTGACCAAACAGGAAGTGACCAAACAGGAATGGCCAAACAGGAAGAGCCAAACAGGAAGTGACCAAACAGGAAGTGACATCGTTGCATCACATGAGTAAAACTAATACAAGTTCTACAAAGGACTTTGTTAAGCATTTAAGTAAGCTATTCACTTCTAATTTTCCACAAGAAATTATTTAAATTATTTACATATGACATTTAGAAAGTTAACTAAATTCCTTAAAGGCAACACACTCCCCGCCTGACCTATGTGAGGTCACAAAGAACTTATGCGGGTCCAGAACATAGAAGTCTCTAGATCAGTCTTTAGGCAGAAGTAGCACAATTTCTGCAATTGGTCTCAGAAAGGTTTTGCCATTGCCTTGGTCAGTTGTCTTCACCTCAACCTTTCTTACATGTCCACCCTTTCCAGGGAATGTGGCCATGATCCTGGCCATGGGCCAGCAGTAGCGGGCGGTCTGCTTGTCCCTAAGCAGAACTAGATCTCCAACTTGAAGGTTCCTGTGAGGCACTGCCCACTTCTGTCTCTGTTGCAAGGAAGGTAAGTATTCACGGCTCCAACGGGTCCAGAACTGGTTTGCAAGAGCCTGAACTTGTCTCCATTGCTTTGTGTACAGGTCCTTTTCCGAGATGGTCTCCAGGAGGAGGTGGAACTCCTGATTTCTGTGTAAGGAGCATCAACGGTGAGAGTATGAAAGGGTTTTCCGGATCCGCAGACACAGGTAGGAGTGGTCATGCATTCATGATGGCTGTGACCTCTGCCATTAATGTGCTAAGCACTTCGTGAATCAGGCGAGTGTTTTGCTGTAGAAACATTGATTCAAGGATTCTTCTGGCCACGCCGATCATGTGCTCCCAAGAGCCTCCCATATGAGAAGCATGTGGCGGGTTGAATTCCCAGCTGCATCCCTGCTCACTGAGGTACCTCTGTACCGTTTTGTCCATTATCTCTAAGAAGATGGTGTCTTCCACTGATGGAGCAGGTTTGTTGTCATGCTCAGTACGGTTGAACACTGTCTGTCCCAGCATCCTCTCATGTGCTTTGCCAGGCCTGTCAAAGCTTTGTTGCATCTCCTTGACATGCATGAAGCTTGTACAGGGTTGAAAAATTGAGTGGCGACCAGTGTCCAGCACGTTGGTCTTGAACGTGCTGACTGTCGGCTTATGTACATTACCCAGGCACACCTCTCCTATTACGACAAAGCCCAGATCCAGATGTTGGGCAAAGGGGGCGTTATGTGGTCCGTTGACCTGCTGCCTGACCTTGTGTGTCCTAAGGACGTCTCTTCCAAGTAGCAGGAGTATTTCTGCTTCTGGGTCCAGCTCTGGGATATGTTTGGCAATGTGAAGGAGATGAGACTGGTGTAGAACTGTGCTTGGCGTTGGAATCTCGGACCGATTGTTTGGGATCTGAGGACACTCAATGAGTGGTGGGAGAGAGATGAGAACTTTGCCGTCGAGTGACTCGATCTGAAATCCTTCTGCCCTCCTGCCGGATGTTTCCACGATGCCAGAGCAAGTTCTGAGATGGTATGAGAATGTTTTGCTCTGCACACTGAACATCTAAAAGAACTCTGGTCTGGCTAATGAGTGATTGCTCTGGTCATCCAGAATTACATAGGCTTTGATGGCCATGTCCTTGGAACCCTCTGGGTATATCTTTGCGAGGCAGATCTTTGAGCATGAGCGACTCCACTGACCTGGACTGCAAACTTCTGTGCAGTTTGTTCTGACAACAGCCGTGTTAGAATGAACTTCTCCCTCCCTGCCGTTCTCTTGTGACGGTGGAGGAGCCTTGAAGGTTTGAGGTGATGGGCCAGGATGCATGGCCGCATCATGATTGATGCTGTCGCATTCATAGCACTTCACGGAGGACTAGCAGTCTTTGGCAAGATGGGAGATCGAAGAACAGCATTTGAAACATATTCCTTTCTCCTTGAGAAAGGCCTTTCTGTCGTCGAGGAGTTTGTTTCTGAAGGTTCTGCATCTTTTAAGAGGGTGGGGTTTATTTTGTAATGGGCAGTTCTTGTTAGGGTCATCATTGGTTGTAGAAACATCCGTTTTGTGCACTAAGATGGGTTTGTTGGTGTTAAAACTCTTCACAATGGATCTGTCTGGTTTTGTGGGTGTTGTGGTGCTGCTTTGATAAATAAAGCTAGGGTCGTTTCGCCTTTTCGCCTCATGGCACAAGAAGTTGCAAAAATACTTAAAGGGAGGGAAGCGACCATCGTTCCCTTCTTTGTACGATGACCCAGAAGACACCCACCTTTCCTGAAGCCCATATGGAAGCATGTCCACGATTGGTGCAATTCCACGGGAAGTGTCCAGATATGCTAAGCCAGTGAGATATCCGTCTTCTTTGGCGCCTTGGATCTCCATAAGCTAATCCCCAAGCTCACGTAATTTGGAGTGGTCCTTGGCTTGAATCTTAGGAAAACTGTCCAAATGCTGAAACAGTGACTGTTCGATGATTTCAGGGACAGCATAGCACTCACGTAATCTCTCCCATGCTTTGCGTAAAGCCAGATCGGGGTTGCTGACTTGCACTGAGTGTATGCGTTTCACCTGTTGGCCAGATTCCTTTCCCAGCCATTTAGTCATGAGGTCCAATTCTTGAGTTGCTGTCAGCTGAACTTTGCCAGCTGCATTGATGAATGAGGAGTGCCATGCACAGTAATTCTCCGGCTTATCATCAAATTGGTACAGTTCTGAATGGACAAGGTCTCGTCGTGCCAAATACTGTGCCAAAGGCTCCGCCAGAGGTGGTCTGCTAGCTGGAGGAATATGTCGGGGAACATATGACTGAGCAAGCACGTTTATGATGGGTTTGTTCTTTTGATCTCAGACTTTGTCTCAACTTTAATCGGAACAGGTAAGTTTGGTGCAGGTAAGTCCACACTGTCAGCTTTTTCAGACTTTTGTTTGTTGTTGATAGGTTGTCAAAGTGAAATGTCTTCCACAGGTGGACACCATGTCACGAAGCTGTCATGTGATACTGCGTGGGATGGGGAAGCGACAGGTAAGGCCGATAAGAGTGGGGAGGATGAACGATACTGAAGGTCAATTTGTGATTGGACGTAATCATTGGTGCGTTCAACTTTCGCCCTCTCTGATTCTGATTTTTCGTTTTCAGCTATAGTATAAATTGCTTCGGCAGTTTCCAGCACTTATGCCTCCACCACGGCCGCATCAGCTTCTCGATGTAGCGTTAGCACTTCCAACTCTGTCTATTCTTACTGTTTCCAACTGATTTTGAGCATTTCTTGTGATCCTTTCTGCTTCTCTCGCAGCCTTTTCTATTTTCAGTTTAGCCTCTTGGTTAGCATATGACGCTCTCACCTTGGCAGCTTCTGCTTTGGCCCGGGCACGGGCCACACTTCCCGAAGATGACGATGTTTTGCTGCTCCTAGCACTGGATACAGGTGACTTGCCGCCATCTCTTGATGCCATCTCGACCACTTCAAAACATCGATTGCTGCTTTTTTACTATAGTGTTCTCGTGCAGTGTTGGAACCGACTAAACACCAAGCTAAACCATATCTAATGAAGACAGAGTTGTAGTAAGTTTCACCATTTACTGTCACTCTTCTCCATCAAGATGTTGTGTGGTAAAAACTTTAAATAAAACAATACAAAAAATACATTCAGTGTCGTTCTTCCATTGTACATAGATGTAAATAAGAATATTGCACTATATGAACCAGCCTCCAAGGGCAATGGCAGTGCTGTGAGCCCATACACAATTGTAAATAAACTGTTCCTAAAACATCTGATAAATCATAATTTTCAATGAAATAACCACCCACACATGAACCCTAACATGTCCAATGTCAAATAAACCAACTTGCAGCATTGCTTTACGATGATTGACAATGGATGCAAATGGATTGCATTGGGAGCATGCAGCACATGTCTATCTCTTGCCTCAGAAGAATCAGGAAGAGCCAAACAGGAAGTGACCAAACAGAAAGTGACATCGTTGCATCACATGAGTGAAACTAATACAAATCCTACAAAAGACTTTGTTTAGCATTTAAGTAAGCTATTCACTTTTCATTTTCCACTAGAAATTATTTAAATTATTTACATATGACATTTAGAAAGTTAACTAAATGTCTTAAAGGCAACACAGGTGATGTTCATGATCCAGTGAAGTACAGGGGCATTCCACTCCTAAGTCATGTCATGAAGGTGCTGGAGAGGATTTTGGATGGGAGGATAAGGAAGAGTGTGGAGATGGAGATCGGAGAAGGGCAGTAGGTGTTTAAAAGGTTAGGGGGATGATGAATGGGATGTTTACGCTGACAGCTGGTGGACAAGAGGTTGGATTTGGCATTGGAATTTGTCGACTTGGAGAAGGCCTACGACGTTGTCCCGAGAGAGATGGTGATGGCGACACTGAGATGGATGGAAGTGCCGGACGCAGAAGTTAGGTTGGTGGAAGAGATGTACAAGGGAAAGAAGAGAAGAGTTTTGGTTAGTCCTAGGATGTCAGAGGAGTTCAGAATGAACACCAGTTTGAGGCAGGGAAGCTCTCTCAGCACACTCATGTTTATCATGTTGATGGAACTGGTAAACAGAAAGGTATAAACATGAGGGGTATTCTGGGGAGGATGTTGTACTGGGACAATCTGGCTGTTGTGGTGGAGAGTAGGTCGAAAATGCAGGCAGTACTGGGGGAGTGGAAGAAGAAATTTGAGAAACATGGGCTGAAGTAGAGAAACATGGATATCTGTGGGGAACAGTGACTGGGGATGGTCAGTTGGAGGCAAAGTTGCGGATGAGGATGCAGGTGGGTGTGAATGCATGGAGAAGGGTGGAGGGAGTAACGGCAGACAGAAAGATATCATGGAAATGGAAAGAAAGGTTCTGCTGTCGTGTGTAACGTCAGCCTACCTCTACGGTCTGGAGATGGTGGTACTGACAGAGAGACACAACAACAGAGGTTGCAGGTTTACAAGAACAACTGGGTCAGGAGAATTGTGGGAGTGAAGAGGGTGGATAGAAGGAGAATGGATGAACTGAGGGAGGAGATTGGTGTTCAGATGAGCTTGACGGGGAGATTGGTGAAATACCGGCTGAGATGGGCTGTACACTTGGTGCGGATGTGGAAGAGAGAATGGCAAAGAGAGCGGATAGGTTGAGGGAACAAGGTTGGAGGAAAACAGGTGGAATGCAGTTGAGATGGGCGGATTGTTTGAGGAGGGATATTAGTATGGTGGGGGTGGCTTGTAAGTGGAGAGAGTTAGATAGGTGGGCGCGATTCGGAAAATTTTAAGTCCGCTTACCGCTTATCCGCTCCGCCAGCCCGTGTAGTCCGATTCGCTTATCCGCTTCAGCGGCCGAAAATCTTAGTCCGCTTACCGCTTATCCGCTTATCCGCTTCGATTCGATTTTTTTAAAGCGCTTCGACGTTTTTAAAGCGATTTTTGACGTTTCTAAAGGGAATTTAATGCTTTTTAAGCCTAAATAGCCATTTCTAACTACTACAAAGACAAACAAAGCTTTTAAGATCAAAAATATACATTTTTATTTAAATAAAATTTATTCAAAATTTATTGAAATAAAGTTTTCCACTCGACTCTACTCTACTCTACAGTTAATTTAAATATAATTTTAATATATGCAAGTTACATTAAAGAAAAATCAATTTGCCCGTCCTTTCTTTGACAAGAGAGTCTACTAGTCAACAGACTAGCACTAGCAGTCTGTTGACTAGTCCTCGTCTTCCTCCTCCACCTCGTGGGCCTTCTTGAGGATTTGGAGGTTGCCCTTCATGAAGACGAGGGCCTCGAAGTTCGGTGCAGCCAGGGCCGACCTCTTAGGCCTGAGGATGTCCGACCCGTAGCTGAACACGCGCTCGACCGAGGCAGAGCTCGGGAGCGGCGTGTTATGCCTGAGAAATAGAGTTACCCAAGCATCACGGAACTCGAGCGGGAAGAGATTGGGCGAGAGCTGTAACGTTTGGTTATTCAGACACAAACAAGTCAACAAGATGGCGGGCCAACGGACTGCCGTTTATTCGTCATGGTGTCGTGAACATGCCGTAAACCATGACGTGAACATAACGTCATGATGTAATGCGTTATGTTACAACCATGTCGTAAACCATGACGTGAACATAACGTTATGATATAATGCGTTATGTCGCAAGAGCCGAGTTGTTAGGGTTTCACTTATTATTCACTTAAATAAATATTCACAATTCTAGAGTAACGGCTCAGGCTAACAGCTGATTTGGCGAATCGCGATGCGCTTTAATTTTTCGGTAGTCCGCTTACGCTTATCCGCTTCGGTTTCCGGGGGTTGTTCCGATTCGCTTATCCACTTCGAAAACGTTAGTCCGCTGCAGCGGATAAGCGGATAAGCGGACTTTCGAAGCGGACCGCCCACCTTTGGCCGTTGGCTCAGGGCAGAAAGAAGTGGAGTAGTATCGTGGTCAAGGCAGGGCAGAAGCTTGGAATCATTGGATCTCACCACTTATACAGGGAAGTGGAGGAGAAGAAAAAGAAGATTGAGTATATCCATTGTATACAGAGAGATACAGAATCCAACTGGTACAGGAAGGATGTCCAAGGTAGAGTGACCTGGTCTGAATCCGAATTGATGATCAAAAATAAGGTAGTTGGAGGAAAGGAATGATTTCGTATTAACTGCAATGATGGATTCCATGACCTTGCTGATGATTGGAAGTAAGCTAATTGGTCTGTAGTTAGGAGGATCCTTTTTCCACCTTTTATGCAATGATGTGATGTGGACTGACTTCGAAGCAGATGGAAGATGACTTAGCACAAATGATGGGGTGAAAATGGCAAAGAGAGAGAGGAAGTACAGGAGCAGCAGAGCAGGTTTTTAGGACCCGTGAGCTGATGTCATCCGGTCCAAGTAGCAGAGTCAGAGCCAAGGGCTGAAATAAACTACTCCATCCTCAGAGGTGCAAAATATTACAGAGTCCATGAGCAGTTGGGTACGAGTGGGAAAGGTAGGTACAGAGAGAGGGGATGGGGCACAAGATTTGGAAGTAAACACAGAATTGATGAATTTGGCCTTCTCATGAGCCATGGTTATGTTCCATTTGAAGGTTGTGGGTTTCATTTGAAGTGAGGGAAGGGATGGAAGGACAGCATACACCAAAGACAGACTTGACAAAGTGCCACCAGGTTTTAGAGGAGGGAGACAAGTTTGAAAGTTCATTCTTGAGGTTGAACAGATGTGTTCTGGCAGCTGAATGTGGCATTTTAGGATAACTTGAGGGACTGGGAAACCCCCTTAGTACCAGTTGGCAGGACAGATCACCATTGAGAGCGTTGTTGTGCCGAAGAGTTGTTGTTGAGTCTGGCTCTGCTGGAGTCGATGAGGTCGTCGAGGTGTTGGTCGTTGACATCTGCCGTTGCAACGTCGAAAGTAAACGGCATGCTGGGTATTGCTCTTGGTCGGGGAAGTAGCCGTCGAATGACTTTCCCAGCTCATCCAAGTGCGTGGCAATCGCTTGCTTCAGCTCCCCAGGTACAACAGTACTACTCGTACCCTGTACTACAAAACCTCCATTAACAATCTGCAAGGAGTACAAAACTGTGTAGAGCAGTATCTCTTGCCATGGGTAGAAGACATCCTCATCACACTAACAGGAGTGAAGCGTTTCAGGAAGATTTCTTTAGCACAGGCTTTGAGATGGAAGTAGAAGAATGGAGAAAAGGATATTTAACCCTGAATACCCACAAGGGCCTGTTCAGGTACAATAGATTAGTTTATGGGGCGTCACCAGCGATTTTGCAGTGAGCCACGGAGAAGGTCATTCGGGACATTCTGATGAATCAATCAAACGGAAGATCAAGTACTGCATTTGAGTAATAGGAAATCAAGTTATAGATTCCGACTCACCACTAGAGATTACCTCCAGTCCTCTTTAACGAATTAACAGGTACGAGCTACCAGAGGTCTGTCAGCCTGGAAGCACAGTCCACACAGCATCAGGATATGGAACAAACATTATCAAATGAAAGACCAAATATTGCATTGGAGTCGTTAGAAGGATCTCAAAGAAGTAAAGAGCAAAGATGGAGTCATCAGGAGGAACCTGGATCGGAATATTACCCGGAGACATCTTCCTAAACAGGAACAGAATTTAGAACAAGTTTTCCAGCGTCTGGAGTAGCAAAGGTTCCATGTGAATCATCCGAAGTGCGAGTTCTTCCAAAAAGCCAGTAATATACCGTGGGCACGTCGCCAATGCAAAAAGGGAGGCATGCTGCAGAAGACAAGGTTGAAGCCATTGTCAATTCCCCATGGCGAAATATCATACAGAGGTCCAATATTGTTTGTCGTTGGTTGTAACTAGTGTGTGTATGTGTGCCTGTGTGTGTATGTGTGTATGTGTGTATGTGTGTATGTGTGTGTGTGTATGTGTGTGTGTGTGTGTATGTGTGCCTGTGTGCGTGTGTGTGTGTGTGTGTGTGTGTGTATATGTGTACCTGTGTGCGTGTGTGTGTATGTGTATGTGTATGTGTGTGTGTGTGTGTGTGTGTGTGTGTGTGTGTGTGTGTGTGTGTGTGTGTGTGTATTCGTGTGTGTTGTCTAGTTTATTTATATTTTTGGAGAATGCTTTATGCAGAAATTAACTTTCAATTGGTTCTTGTAATAATTGGTTTCATTCAAAAGCGCTTGTTGCTACTTTGAATTCATTATGAATTGCCTTTTCATACCAAACTAGGAAATTAGTTTTGCAAAGCTGTCATCTACATATTTTCCCATTGTCTCCCTGAAAACTGTCTGAATGATGTATATATTGAGTGCTATCTATTTCTGGTCACAAGTGCCTCCTTTGTTGCTTGGGGGATTCAAATCATTGTGAGCTCTGGTTTGTGAAGACATGATCACAGAAAGGAAAGCTTATCATATATATGCAATGATTCATTTTCATATATCCAACAAACACAAAATGACACAAGCTAAACATCAGATATTGTATGAAGCAGAAATAATCAATAACATTTCCTTGTCCAATGTTCGATTTAACAAAAGTTTAACACTCGCACCCACTTAATCTCACAATTATTGTTTTTAAGAATTCCCTTTTAAGAAAAAGTAGGACCAATTTAGTCTCTAATCGCCGTTTTTTTCGACAAAACTATGTATTTAAAAAAAGAAGTTTATTATTATTATTTTATTTCGTACCATGTGGTAAGAGCTGGCAACATGGTACCTATCGAAGCTTCTAAGCTGTCTAGCCTGGGTTTGAATCCCGACTCAGCTATAAACGGTCATTCTGGTGTTTCACAGGCAGGGTGGTTCATTAATGTGTGTGCCGTCCCTTGGATGGAGATTAAGATGAGTGTTCTGTCTGTCTGAATTATTTATTTAATTGTTGTCTTTCACATTTATAGGTGGAGTTGACTAAAGATAAAGCTTTGGGACCGGATACACATCAGAGAGTATTGAGGGAGATGGCAAAGCAGGTAAGCATGATGTTGGCAATGCAGGTAACCAAGGTTAACATATATAACATAATGCTCTGCCAAAATGAGTCAGTGTCGTTAATGTATTATAGGCCTACCTTTACTGGTAAGACGTGATAGCCATTCTTCACAAAAACAGCCACATAACTGACCCAGCCAGACATCAACTGGTTGGTTGTGGGCATCCAAACTTTTCCATACCATCACATCTTCCAGGATATAAATACTTTCAGCAAACATAAGATAATTACATGAATAAATCAGGATATAAAATTATTGGGAGGTTTGTCTCGCTTCTGGACCGACATGTACAGTCACGTGAAAACGTAAGTACACCCCATGTAAAGTTTTGACTTTTTCAACATACAGCTATTTGATCTTCATTTCAACAATATTGTTACGGATCTCGGGCGTCCGCGCTCCCCTTATCAATGGGGGGTTAATCCCCTTGTCCTTTTAGCTGGCCGACCCGAGTCCTTTTATATTTTATTTTTTTTGTATACAAGATCGAGGCTCGTGAAAGAGCAAACATTAATCACACAGAAAGACAAACCGACACATAAAACATATAACATTGGGAGCGGTAGACAAGATGGGGCGAGAGGGGGAGGAACACAAACACAACATCTGAGAGCAGGGACATCGAGAGATCTGTGAGAGGGAGAGGGCTTTGGGGGGGGGGAAGCAAGGGAAGGGGGAGGGTGGGAGAGGTATAAAACATATGGACACTGCCAGGACCTCCAGGAAAGAAGTTGGAATTTCAAACAAGGTGGATCTGGGGTGAATTAGTGGGGGTAAAAAAGATCAAGGTTTTGGATGGGGAAAGATAAGAGATGGTGGTGAACAGCTGTTTTAAAGACCTGGAGGGAGGAGTGGGATTGAAGGGAGTGGGGGAGTTTGTTCCAGAGGCGGGAGAAAAGAGGAATGAAAGAGTGAAGGTGAGCAGAGAGCCGAGATTTTGGCTGTTTAACCATCAGAGGGTTGCTGGCAGATCTTGTGCAACCTGTAGGAATATTTGGGGGACAAAGCACAGAGAGAGCTGGGGGAGCAAGGCCGGAGAGGAGTCGGTAGAAGACAGAAAGACCACCTACCTGTCTCCGGTGAGTGAGTGAAAGGCCCTCGGAGATAGCATCATCATGGGAGATTCCAATGATTCTGAAAGCTTTGGTCTCAACAGCGTGAAGCCGAGCTAGGTGTGAGGCAGGAGCACCAGCCCATAGGGGAGAAAAGTATTCCATTGAGCTGCAGAGGAAAGCCTTGTATGTGGTGAGGAGCTCAGGTGTGCCGAGGAAGGACTTCGCACGATGGAGGATGCCCAGTCGGTGACTGGCTTTGGAGGCCAGCTTAGAAATGTGGTTTTCCCAAGAAATATCATGGCAGATAGTGAGACCCAAAAGCTTGAGCGACAGAACTTCTTGGAGAGGATTGTTGAGAAAGTAGATGGGAGGGTTGTCCAGTCGATCTTTTCGGAGAGACATGGTAAGAGTGTGATATTTGTCGGGATGGAAAGACATGTTCCACTTCTTTGACCAGTCTGTGATTTTGTCCAGATCTTCAGAGAGTGAGGAGGCTGCAGACTGCCGATCTGAGGGAAGAGGAATGGAGCGGCAGAGAGTGGAGTCATGAGCAAAGAGATAGAGAGGATTTTCCAGAGAGTTGGAGAGATCATTGATAAAGACCAGAAAAAGCACAGGGCCCAGAACACTGCCTTGGGGAACTCCAGCCTGAACAGGAAGGGGGAGATGAGAGAAATCCATTCAGGGCCAAACGTTGTCTCTGACCAGAGAGGACGTCCACAAGCCATGCATGGAGATTTCCTTCTATACCATAGGAGGAGAGTTTGGTGAGCAGAGCTGGGTGCCAGACCGTATCGAAGGCACGTGATATGTCAAGGGAGATGGCTCTGATATTCCTGTTTGGCATTGAGGACCTCCATCCATTGTTGAGACAGCAGAAGCAGCATGTCCAGAGTAGAATGACCTGGTCTGAATCCAAATTGATGATCGGAGATCAAGCCATTGGAGAAGAGGAAGGATTTGATATCCGAAGCAATGATGATTCCATGACTTTGCTGATAATTGGGAGCAGGCTGATTGGTCTGTAGTTGCAAGGATCTGTTTTTGCACCTTTTTTGTGTGAAGCGGTAATGTTTGCTGATTTCCAGGATGCTGGCAGATGACCTTGAGCAAACGAGAGGGTGAAAAGAACAGAGAGAGGGTGAGATAGAGCGGCAGAGCAGGATTTTAGGTCCCGTGGGCTGATGCCGTCTGGTCCAGTTGCAGAATCAGAGTCGAGGTTTGACAAAAACTCTTCCACCTTGTCAGGAGAGAAGGACACAGATCTCAGGAGCAGTTGGGTTCGACTGGGTAAGGTGGGAACAGAGAGAGATGGGTTTGGGACACAAGATTTTGAGGCAAACACAGAGTTTAGGCATTCGGCTTTGTCACGTGCGGTGTCAACTGTGTAGCCATTTGAGGTGAGGGAGAGGATGGAGGGGGAACAAACACCAGAAACGGATTTGACCAGACGCCACCAGGAGGAAGGGTAAGACAACTGAAGAAGGGATGGGAAAAATCTGTGCATGAGAGAGAGCAGTTTGCTTTGGAAGAATTCCCAGGATGAGTTGATTTGAAACGAGCTGTGCAAGCAATTGTGCATGCTGTGCAACAATTTTTCGTTGTTTTTTGTTCAAATAGATCACCTTTATCTATAAATAAATTTTAAAAAACCACCTTTAGAGGCCATTTTTCCCCGCAAAGCGGGGGTTGGCCTTTTTCGGGAACCGTGGTTGTTGTTGTTTTTTCGGTCCCCTTTTTGAAGCAATGTTTTACGGCCGGATGCCCTTCCTGACGCCAGCCCTTTTTGCCGCCTTTAACGACAAACAGGGAATTACCAGTGAACTGGTACTCAATTAGCCGACCTCGGAAGGATGACAGGCTGAGTCAACCCCCCTGGTGTTAATTCAGCGATTGACCGGGATTCGAACCCAGGATCCTAGGATCCTAGCCGCTAGCCCAACACCAGGGACTACCTTTATACCTTTATACCTTATATACCTTTATCTATAGATACTGTTTAAATGAAGTTCAAATATTGATATGTCCACATATGTTAAAAAGATTTTTAAAAAACATTTCATGGGGTGTACTTACTTTTTCCACATGCGAAATTTGCATTTATGTTTATTTAAATTGTACAATGGACTACAAAATGTCAATGTTTCATGATATTTGTTATATTATATCACCTTTATCTATCAATATTGTTGAAATGAAGATCAAATAGCTGTATGTTGAAATATGTTGAAAAAGTCAAAACTTTACATGGGGTGTACTTACTTTTTCATGTGACTGCATTTGCCAATTCATATGGGTCTATGTATGTTGCCTTTTTGGAGTTATTGGCTCTAACCTGTATTATTATAACATCACTCCACAGACAAAGTGTCCAACGGATCGACATATACAAGCTTCGGGACAAGCTTCGACCACGATTATTTGGCAATGAAAGCACAAAAAGTGCAATAACTCAACCGATCATGAATGGATATTCCTTTCTTTCTTTCTTTCGTACCGTACCCCAATATGGCGGTGGCTCACAAATTGCTAATGTTAGAGACTTTGGCCCAGTTGCATAAAATTCCCTTATCTCTTAAGGAAAGATTCCCCTTAAGGTACACTGTGATTCCTTCATGAAGGATTTCCTGAAGGGCTGTTGCATGAACAACCCTTAGGAAATCCTCAAGTAAGAATTTCATTGAGGTTGAGGAAATCCTTAGGAGCCGTTGCTATGCTCGGCAACCAATCAGATTAGAGATAGGAAGAGGTGCCCGAAAGCAATAACACATAATGAACACGCAATTTTAAATGACGCTTGTTGTTTGCAGTTTCGCACTCGTATTTCACTTTTAAAATTTCACACCTTCACAATTCACAGGCAGTTTCCAAACATTTGCTGCACACATTAACACATTTACAACAAGAAAGAGCAATCAGACATTGCAAACCCACACCAGGATGTATTTTCAGTGGTTTTTAAGGCTTTTGTGTTAAAAAAATTATGGCGGCCGAACCACGTGACCGATTGACGTCATCATTTTTTTTCCCTAAACTCATTTATTCCAAGATTATGCTCAAGAAATTTCATCTTGATAGGATGAAGTTTTGTACTTGTCGAATTATGATGTCAGAATGGAGGCACCTATGACACCATCATTAACATATGTTATTCCCCATGGAGAGTTCTTTACAATGAGCATGTGTCGTTTTTTTCTATTCAGCGCTTTCGGAGATATAGAGGTGCAAAGTTTTTCGGTTTTCCAAGATGGCGGCCGAACCACGTGACCTATGACGTCATAATTATCATTACAAATTCGAAAGGTGGAGTTGCACCTATGGTGAAAATTTCCTGTCAATCGGACCAACGGTTGCAGAGAAAATCATATTTATTCTGTGTGGACAAACAAACAGACAGACAAACAAACAGACAAACAGACAAACGGAATCAAATGCAATACCCTCTCCTCTGGCGAGGGTAATAAAATGCTCAATCAGAATTGTTTGAATTTTAAACAAGAATCATTTTATTCCTCCTTCGTCCACAAGCACGTGTTCCCCATGCAACATATAACAAGCGTCATTTAAAGTCACGTGTTTATTGCGTGTTCTTGCTTTCAGACACCTCTTTCTATCTCTAATCTGATTGGTTGCCTAGTATAGGATGGACTGAGGTCCTGGAGCAGAGTTCTGGTGTGCTCTGGCAGCACTACATCCCAGGTTATCCACTACATCCCAGGTTATCCACTACATCCCAGGTTATGCACTACATCCCAGGTTATCCACTACATCCTAGGTTATTACTGCATTAATATCTAAATAACACTTGCTTTTAGAAAAGCCAAATTGTGCACAGAAATATTGTGCTCCAAATTGCGTATAACCAAATGGCCAAGTAACTAAATTGTGTTCCAAAAAGAGCTGGACAACTTTGGTTGTTAATATATTTAGAACCACAAATGATACAACGATACCCTTTGGTTTATATGATAGAGAAACTCAAAGTTTTGTGCACACCATCAAGACACTTCAATGTGAGCTCCGTTTTTCCTGCGCAGGACATCCAGGCAGTACACAAGTTCTTGCCATGTTCGGCTCAGCATGTTTGCGTCCACCAGTGCGCATGCGCTGTGATCCGAGAACGAAGATCCTGCAGGTTTGCTACCTTGAAGTTGTAGACATCTTTGACAAACCCCCACAGAAAAATATCAAGGGGGGTTATGTCTGGTGATCGTGAGGAGCCAGGCGGTTGGTCTGTCTCGGTCACTACCTGGAAAATTTTCATTCAGGATAGCTTGAATGACGAAGGCCCAATGAACGGGGGAGTGCCGTCCTATTTTGAAAAATGATATCGGGTTGCAGGTCTTCAATCCGTAGGAAGGCAAATCCTTCCAACATGTTCATGTAAATTGTTGAGGTCCCTATATCCTCCACAAAGAAAAACGGACCCACCAAGTGGTCATGGAGAAGGCCACAACACACATTAACCGTTGGATTGTCACGTATGTGTCCAAGGATCACGTGGGGGTTTTGCAGAGCCTCGGATCCTCGCATTGCGCCCGTTGACCATAACCGATACATGAAAGCAAGCTTCGTCTGTGAATATGACCAGGTAATCTTAATGTGAATATGACATTTCCGAGGCAAACGCCTTGCACTTGGGTCTGTAATTTGGTTTGTGTTCCTGCACAATCTGCACCTTATTGACATAAAGCTTCAGTCTTTAATGCAACGTCCTGTGTACAGTGGTGGTTAGTAGTCCCACTTCTCTGGATACGAGTCGGATTGATTTTCTAGGACTTTGTTGAATGATTCATGCACTCGTTCAACGTCTGCTGCACTTGTGCTTGGTTGACTGGTACTTTTCTGTTTCTGATAACTTTCAGTCTCCTTAAACCTCTTGTACCACTCTCTGATACTCGTCTGCGATGGCAGATTCCTTCCATACCTTGTATGGAAATTATGCTGAGCTTACGTGTTGGATCACGTCTCGATGAACCATTCGACGCACTGAGCTTTCCCCTTTGGAGGCACCATTTTATTTTACATTAAACCACCAGACCTGAAAATAAAGAAATCTTTCAGTTTCTGTTTCATGTTAAACAAAGGGTATCGTTGTATCATATAAAACTAAATATATGAACAACTAAAGTTGTCCAGGTCTTTTTGGAACACCCTATATTACAATTCTTCAGAATTTTCATCCACATCTTCAAACAGATTTGATACAGAATATTCAGTTGGGGATAAAGTGTCTATGTCCAATGTTGGCCGAAACAAAACCAGAAAATCAATCTGGCTTCTCATGCTACAGTTGGAAAATATTGCCTGCAGTGCTTTGAAATGTACAATGAGATTCATTTCTAACCATCGTAATCAGAGATGAATGCTTCATCATGTGAAATGTCAAATGTTACTTCTATAATATGAAGTAATCAGGCTTTCTTGATTATACAATAATTGTCTCACCAATGAAAACATTCTCAGTTTGACCCATTTGTTGAATCGTATTTACAGTCACGTGAAAAAGTAAGTACACCCCAAGTAAAGTTTTGACTTTTTCAACATATTTCAACATACAGCTATTTGATCTTCATTTCAACAATATTGAAAGATAAAGGTGATATAATATAACAAATATCATGAAACATTTACATTTTGTAGTCCATTGTATAATTTAAATAAACATAAATGCAAATTTCGCATGTGGAAAAAGTAAGTACATCCTTTGCTCTAATAGGAGGTATTGCCCCCTTTGGCAGAAACAACCTCAAGTAGGCATTTATTAAAACTGTCTACCAGTCTCTGACATCGACTGGGAGAAATTTTTGCCCACTCCTCCATGCAGAATTCTTTCAGTTGTGCGATGTTTGAGGGGTTTCTTACATGCACAGCTCGTTTCAAATCCCCCCACAACATCTCGATGGGATTTAGATCCGGGCTTTGACTTGGCCATTCCAGAACCCTCCATTTCTTTCTTTTCAGCCATTCCTTGGTGGATTTACTGGATGTTTAGGGTCATTGTCATGTTGCAAGGTCCACCTTCGGCTGAGCTTTAACTCGCCAACAGATGGCCTCACATTATCCTCAAGCACCCTCTGGTACAATGAGAATTAATAGTGGATTCAATGATGGTGAGCTGCCCAGGCCATGATGCAGCAAAGCTGCCCCAAACCATAATATTGTTGCGGATATGAGGACTGTATTTTTTTTTATTGTGTGTTTTATCATTATTATTATTATTGCTTGAGTCTGCGCCTCCTGCCTCCGGAGCTGTGTAAAGGTCAAAGGGCGTCCCATAATTAGTCCATAAAGCATCCACACCACAGCCAATCATAGAATACCCCTGTTCAATAGTTATATCTTATTATGTGTTTTAGGGTAAGGCTGTGTCTCCCATTAATTGAAATACTCCATTGCACCAGTGAAAGAGATAGATTCCCTTCATTCCCATTCCCAAAACCTCCATTCCCCCTTTCGTCGATTGGAAACTACCTCCGCTCCAATTGCCGCCATTGACCACGAGGCAGGGTTGGGGAAGAAAGGCGGGTCCCCACCTCGTCATAGAGGGGAGGAGTGAGTCAGCCCCACTCAGCCAACCACGAACAAGGGGTTGGACTTGGAGAGGGTGTGGAGAGAAACATCGAGGAGGTTCGCGAAGGTTGAGGGGCGGGGCCTATATAACCCGCAGCTAGGGCGTTTCCCGCAAGAGATGAGCTTTTACAGAGAGACGAGAGGGAGTCCAAGCGGTTGAGTCCAAGAGAGGCGCTTTGAGTTGAGTCCGAGAGAAGTCCAGAGTTGAACTGCAGCTCGAGCCACCGAAACTGCATTTACTGCAGCTCGAGCCACCGAAACTGCAGCCACAGCAGCGTGAGGCCTGGACGGCAGTTTGGAGCAGGGCTGCGAAGGAGCGGCGGCTGCCCAACGAGTCGATCGGTTGCAGGACCAGTTGGACCTCCCTATCCCGCCAGCCATCCATCTCCCGCCAGTCCTATCATCATTCCCCGCGTGAGTCTGTCCTTGTTTGTTCTGTCCCTGGGTTAATTAAGACTGTAGGTAAGCTAGCGTTGCACTGTGTATCTAATATCTTCTGTAAATAAACGTGACTGCTTTCTTCCGGCTTATATGTGTAAATAATAAATCCAATTACTCTTCTGTACGTCTTCTTCCTCTCTGTATTCGGTCGCTTTAGAGTTTTCCATATTGAGCAGCTGCGGTGCGATACGGCCAACGTTTGGGTAGAATCGGGTTCTAGTCGGGGAATAACTGTTCGGTCGCGGTAATACCACCGCTCGGTAAAATAACATCCTTTAACCGCGTCCGTAACAATTGGTGTCGGGGAGTGGGATACGAGGCCCGAAGCGCGCTTAACGCGCTCAAAATTACAAGCTGCTGGAAATTTGTTTTGTGTTTTAAAGAAAAACCCGAATTTTGAAATCGCGCCATGGCTGGTCAAGGCGATCGAATGCCGGTGGGTGAGCTAGAGGAGGGGTTAGGAGTAACCCAGGATCAGAGGGACGAAGTAGAGGAGAACATTGGCAATGTGGTTGAGGGAGTATCAGACGCACAAAATGGCGTCCTCGCGCACGTGGGTGTAGCGGCACCAAATTTTGCCGCGCCCGCGACCGTGGCAGCGCCACTGGTGGATTGGAATCTTTTTATGATCCAAATGAAGGCCCTTATGGATGCTCAGAGTGAGCAAATGGGGAACCGGATGGATGCTCAAGAGTGAGCAAATAAGGGCTCAGAGTGAGCAATTGGGGGTAATGGGGAGCGAAATGGGGGGCAAAATGGGAGAAATGGGGGAACGGCTAGAAGCTAAATTTGAGGGGTTAGACAATAATTTTAAGGGATTAGACAAGAAATTTGGGAAGTTAGACGACAAATTTGAGGGGTTAGACAATGGGATAAAAGAGGTAAAGAATGGGTTAATGGGGTTAGAAAATAGGATGGAAGACAAATTGCGGGAAATAGGGGAGCAATCCGCCCGGGAAATCGAACAGATGGGGAACCAGATAGAGGAAGTGAAAATCGGGTTAGAAAGTAAATTGGATGCTCAGAGGGATGAATTGGGACAGATGAGGGTAGCATCTACAAAAGAGAGGGAGGAGATGAAAGAGGAGATACGACGAGGTCTAAGTGAGGAGGTCTCGGGGGTACGCGAGGAGGTAAAGCAAGGTGAAAAGCGTATAGAGAAAGAGGTGAGGAATAATACGGCTAGGTTACAAGGGGGAATAGAAGATCTGACGGAGGAGGTGGAACAGCTGACAGAGGGACAAACGGAGTTAGTGGAGCAGGTTCAAAGGAACACTGCGGTACTAGGAGGGTTAAAGGTGACACAAAAAGAAATTAAAAATGACTTAATAGCGACACAGAGGCAATGTCAGATGGTACGTGAGGGACTGACAATGAGGTTGGACGAGGTGACAGAGGTAATGGAAACGAACAACCGGCAGGTGAGGACGCACATAGAAACGGTCAAAATAGCCTTAGAGGACGAACTTGAGGAGACGCACCGGGAAATAAAAGAGGTGAAGCAAAAATTAGAGGAAGTGGAAGAAGAGGTGAGTGAAATTAAGAAGAGATGGACAGAAACTAAGAGAGAAATATGGGAGGAGGTGATGGAATATGTACAAGGTCGGTGCTCAACTCATGATGTGCTGCTGACTAACCAAATAAAGAGTTTGCAGGTGGCAGAGGAGGTGCGACGAAGAGGTGCCAAGGTGAGTGGCGATATACGTGGAAATGTACATGATGTGAGGGGAGCTTCAGTCGGCTTGGGGGTTGATGTGGACCCGGGTGTTCGTGAGAGGCCGTTGGTGAAGTGTGCGACAGGTCTGGTGTGCGAAAAAAGATGTGTGCGAGAATGTCCGACCATGGGGTGTGTGAGGAAAAAGTGCACGCCGAGGAATGAGTGTGCTGTCGAGAGTGAGTCGGTCGTAGCGCGTGTGCGAGGGAGCACATGGAAGCGCGTAGTGAGGAGTGTTACGGAGGAAGTAACGAAAGAGTGTGCGCAGGAGTGTGTGCATAAAACAACAAAGGGATGGCGAGACAAGATGGGGGGAGCCAGAGAAGCACACAAGCACAACAGTAGAGAACAGGCACATCGGGAGAGCTGTTTGAAGGGAGAGGGATGGGGGGGGGGCGAAGGAAGGGGAGCACGGTATAAAACAAATTGACACGAAAAGGAATTTCAGGAATGAACTCAGAGATTGAAAGATGTGGATTTGGGGTGCATTAATGGGGGTAGAAAAGATCAAGGTTTTGGATGGGGGAAGACAACAGATGGTGGTGAACAGCTGTTTTAAAGACCTCGAGAAAGGAGTGGGATTGAAGAGAGTGTGGGAGTTTGTTCCAGATGGGGGAAAAAAGAGGGAATAAAAGAGTGAAGGTGAGCAGAGAGTCTTGATTTTGCCAATTTCACAAGAAGAGGGTTGCTGGCAGTTCTTGTGCGTCCTGCAGGAATATAAGGGGGACACAACACAGACAGAGCTGGGTGAGCTAAGCCAGAGAGGAGTCGGTAGAAGACAGAAAGACCAACAACCTGCCTGCGGTGAGAGAGTGAAAGGCCCTCGGAATCAGCTTCATCGCGGGAGCTTCCAATGATCCTGAAAGCTTTAGTCTCAACAGCTTGAAGCCGAGCTAGGTGTGAGGCAAGGAAGACTTCGCACGACGGAGGATGCCCAGTCGGCGACTGGCTTTGGAGGCCAGCTTGTAAATGTGTTTTCCCAGGAAAGATCATGGCAGATAGTGAGACCCAAAAGCTTGAGTGATAGAACTTCTTCAAGAGAATTGTTGAGAAAGTAGAAGGGAGGGTTTTCCAGATGGTCTTTTCGGAGAGACAAAGTGAGTGTGAGTTTTGTCAGGATTGAAAGACATGTTCCACTTGTTTGACCAGTTTGTGATATTGTCCAGATCTGCAGAGAGAGAAGGGGCTGCAGACTGCCAATCCGAGGGTTGAGATATGGAGCGGCAGAGAGTGGAGTCATCAGCAAAGAGATAGAGAGGATTTTCCAGAGAGTCGGAAAAATCATTTATGAATACCAAAAAAGCACAGGGCCCAGAACACTGCCTTGAGGAACTCCAGCCTGAACAGAAAGAGGAGATGAGAGAATTCCATTCAGGGCCACACGTTGACTGCGACCGGAAAGGAAGTCTGCAAGCCATGCGTGGAGATTTCCATGGATACCATGGGAGGAGAGTTTGGTGAGCAGAGTGGGGTGCCAGACCGTATCGAAGGCACGAGATATGTCAAGGAGACGGCTCTGATTTCCTGTTTGTCGTTGCGGACCTCCATCCATTGTTGAGACAGCAGAAGCAGCATGTCCAAAGTAGAATGACCTGGTCTGAAACCAAATTGATGATCAGAGATCAAGCCATTGGAGAAGAGCAATGATTAATATTAAGTTGTGAAAAAAAACCAATGGTTCTGTGATATTAACAGTGAAATAAAGAATTGTGGAGACCAAATGCTTTAGTCAAATTCAACTTATTTTTTAGAGAAAATTGTAAGTTATTTTAAAAAAGTGCAAGGATGCCAATATTTTTATTTTAAATATTTTTACATAATATATACACACACACACACACACACACACACACACACACACACCAGATAGCTGACATGCCTGCAGTTGTGTCGAACATGCACTGTACTAGGAAGAAGATAGTTGTCAAAAGTGAATGCAAGTGCCTTAGGGGAAAGTCGAATAAATGCAGTTCAACAAAATAGAAGATTCGATTTCATGAAATATATCGCAGTACTTACGCAGTTCAGTGAAACTAGAACGCCACTCAGTAGAGCGCATACTCCCGCCGTGGGTCAAGTTGGAATAGTACGATTTCACAAAAGTTTGAGGGAGTAGTTCAGTGACAACACAAGACAAGACAACACAAGACAGACACTGCACAGATATATATATGAATAATAATATATATTATTCATGAATAATAGGTGAGTTATCGACGGCATCCTCGAACAAATTACAACACAAATCTAGGTCCTCCAGTCCAACGTTAGTGTTCGTCAAACATTCCACCTGAGCTAATGGTTACACCTGAGCTAATTACATCCGCCACTGAAGGTGGATGGAGGTTATGTTTTCACCCCTGTGTCTGTTTGTTGTTTGTTTGTTTGTCTGTGAACAAGATATTTCAAAAAGTTGCAGTGGAAGAAATTTGGTGGAAAGGTAGGGTATGTGACAAGGATGAAGTGATTAAATTTTGGTGAAGATCTGGATCTGGATCTGAGAAGTGTTTATTTTTTGAAGTGATTCTTCACCATTGAGTGATACGGCTAAAAGTGATAAATGGCATGGTTGTGGACGAATTATGACAAAACTTGGTGGATGAGTTGGTTAGGTGACAAGAAAAAGCCCCAGCTCTGTCTGTGCTCTGCCCCCCAAATATTCCTGCAGGACGCACACGATCTGTCAACAACCCTCTTCTGGTGAAATTGCCAAAATCAAGACTCTCTGCTCACATTCATTCTTTCATTCCTCTTTTCTTCCGCCTCTGGAACAAACTCCCACACTCTCTTCAATCCCACTCCTCCCTCCAGGTCTTTAAAACAGCTGTTCACCACCATCTCTTGTCTTCCCCCAACCAAAACCTTGATCTTTTCTATCCCCATTATAACACCCCAAATCCCCCTCCTTCAATCCTCAACGTCTTTACTGAAATTCCTAGTAGTGTTCATTTGCTTTATACTCTGTACCCCTCCCTCCTCTCCCAGCCCTCCCCCTTCCACAGATCTACCGACGTCCCTGTTCTCTACTGTTGTTGTGCTTGTGTGCTTCCCTCTCTCCCCCTCTTGTCTCCCACTCCTTGCATTGCATGTTTTATGTGTCTGCGCATGTTGTCATGTTCAATGTGTTAGCTCTTACACGAGCCTCGATGCTGAATACAAAAAAAGAAGGAAAAAAAAGCCGATTAGCTTTTGGTTAAGATCTGAATCCAGATCTGGCATATCAGAGGATAGAAAATGTAAACTGTTCAGCTTGGTGGAGGTTTGCTCTCTACCGAGTGCTTTCGAGTTTACAACTACTATTACAAGGGGGGTGGACACTTATCCAACCAAGATATTCCAAGTTTTGTATTTTTAATTAATTTTCTGAAATTTGTAGAATTTGTTTTTCACTTGCAAGTTGTGGGTTAGGATGTGTAAATAAAGGTGAATAAAGTCTGATTTAATGCATTTTAATTCCAGCTACAAGGCAACAAAAGGTGAAATTTTTGAAAGGGGGTGTAGACTTTCTATAGGCACTAAGTACATACTCTAAGAGTACCTGTCCCCAGTGATGGGAAACTAAGTTAATCTGTCAACCTAAATGATTTCATCGACTGTAAAAAGATTAATTGTGTTGCATCTTGGTTTCACTCAGAGCCAAAGCTCTGAGCTACTTATATTGCCCACCGTGAAATGGTGGTACAACATCAGGTGGCAGAGGTTGGATTTGTCTAAAAAGACGGCAAATATAGATATTTTGAATTATGTGTTACTCCATGAAGATCTGTATTAAATCTACTTCAATCCAGATGTTCACGTTGATTTTAAAGATTACTGGAAGGGACAACAAAGTAACTGCTACATTGCATCAATAAAATTGAAATGAAAATGCCAAACCAGAAGGAGAAAACAGAGATTGCAGACCTTCGCGAGGACGTGTTTATGTGGTGTATTTTGTGTGGTGTTTATTAGCTGCTACGTTTGTATGGTTTATTGACGACATAGATTTATGCTCAATCCAATATGGCGGCTGAACCACGTGACCGATGACGTCATAATTATCACTAAAATTCTTCAGGTGGAGGCGCTCCTTTGGTGAATTTTTTTTCCTGTAAATCAGACCAACGGTTGCAGAGAAAAGCATACTCACGTTCTGCGCAGCCAAACAAACAAAGAGACAAACAGACAAACCGACTCAAATGCAATACCATGTCCTCTGGCGAGGGTAATAACTAACCAGCAGCTTTTCAAACCCAGCGTAAGAAGTGGCCGCCGTAAATGTGAAACAGATGGACATACAGTTGTATCTGTACCTATAAAAGGCAAAAAAAAAACCCTAAAAAACCTCTGTTTCTATGTGTTCCATGCACTCCAAACTTGGGGTACAAACACAACTTTCTGTGGGGGTTAGCATAGGCTATATGGCCTTGGCCTCACGTGGGGTGTGTAGGTCGGGGGGATCGGGGCGCAGGGAATTCGCTATGTAAATGCGTACCATGAAGCACCACCTCGTGGTGGTGACAGAGTGTATTACATACAATTCACTTTTTTACCTGGGCAATGCTGATGTTAAAGCAATATTCACAGTAAATTTGTCATCCTTCCATTCTCCTCCGCCCAAAACGGAGGGGACTGTCAAAGCCCCCCCCCCCCCCCAAGATATATACATATACAGTATATATATATATATTATTATATATTATTATGATTATTATTATTATTATTAGAATAAAGCAAACGTATATGGTTATGTCGCTATGTGTTTATGTCGCTATGTGTTTATGTGCGACGAAAACTTCTTCTTCTTCAAATAAAATTACAACCCTCTTAATTAACCCTCTTAATTGTGTTAAGTCTGCTGAGATCCCACAGACCTTTGAAGACCCTTTAAATCCCCCAAGACCCTTCAGACCACGAAGACCCCTGAGGACCCAAAATACCCTGAAAACCCCAAAAGACCCCAAAGACCCAAAATACCCTTCAATGCCCTGAGGATCAAAAAGACCCTAAATACCCAAAGACCCAAAACACCCCGAAGACCCAAAACACCCCGAAGACTCAAAACACCCCGAAGACCTAAAACACCCCGAAGACCCAAAACACCCCGAAGACCCAAAACACCCCGAAGACCCAAAACACCCCGAAGACCCAAAACACCCCGAAGACCCAAAACACCCCGAAGACCCAAAACACCCCGAAGACCCAAAACACCCGGAAGACCCAAAACACCCCGAACATCCAAAACACCCCGAAGACCAAAAACACCCTGAAGACCCAAAACACCCCGAAGACCCAAAACACCCCAAAGACCCAAAACACCCCGAAGACCCAAAACACCCCGAAGACCGAAAACACCCCGAAGACCGAAAACACCCCGAAGACCGAAAACACCCCGAAGACCGAAAACACCCCGAAGACCCAAAAACACCCCGAAGACCCAAAAGACCCCAAAGACCCAAAAGACCCTTAATGACCAAGAAGAACCAAAAGAACCATAAGACCCAAAAGCCCCTGAAGACCTAAAAGACAAAGAAGACCCTTAAGACCCAAAAGCCTCTGAAGACACCAAAGACCCAAAATACCCTGCAGACCCAAAACACCTCAAATACCCAAAATACCCTTAAAGGCCCAGAGGATCCCAAAGACCCTGAAGACCCAAAAGACACCGAAATGGTCAAAGATGCCTACCCCTCTGAAACGACGTGTGGTGAGGTGCGTGGAGCACGCCGAGTCACGCTAGTGTGTATATATATATATATATATGTATATATATATATATATACATACATGGTGTATCGAATAAATTTGCAGCTCAGGATTCATATCGTAAAGGATAGCACACTGAGCAGTAAAATAATTTAAATTAATATGCATATATACATATATACATATACATAAATAAAACACATATATACATATACATATATATACACATATATACAAATACATATATGTATACACATATATACAAATACATATATGTATACACATATATACAAATACATATATGTATACACATATATACAAATACATATATGTATACACATATATACAAATACATATATGTATACACATAAATAAATATATATATGTACACACATATATACATATACGTATACACATATATACAAATACATATATGTACACACATATATACATATACATATATGTACACACATATATACATATACATATATGTACATATACATATATGTACACACATATATACATATACATATATGTACACACATATTTACATATACATATATGTATACACATATATACAAACACATATATGTATACACATATATACAAATACATATATGTATACACATAAATAAATATATATATGTACACACATATATACATATACACATATATACAAATACATCTATGTATACACATATATACAAATACATATATGTATACACATATATACATAGAACGTTAATTTGACGCAAAGATTCTGAATGGGCAAAAAATGCATTGAGCAGCCTTCATTGAGTTATGAAGTCCTGGAAACATTTTGGCATTAGGGACTTACGAAAATGAAAACATAATGTCAATAAAAATACAACTTGTACAACTTGTTCAATTTATTGACATTCTTATTCATTCGAAGTATCATCATCACAATGATCAAAACCATCAGACACCGGTTTGGTTTTATATTCAACCGGTTTTAATGGGGATGCAGTAAAGGATTTGAGACTTCCAGCTGCATACCGCGAATGGCACGTCCCAGGCGCCAGCAGAAACCTCCTTTCTTGTTGCTCTTTACGTCCCGTTTGGAATCCGGATCCATGCCTTCACCGTGCGGCGGAAGCCCCATGTCCGTGCATACCGTGCTGATGGATCCATTCGGAGAAGGTGGTCTGGAACCGTCGTACGCGTTGTTCACGAAAGCTGTTTTCGACAGTGAACCGTTCGTTTTGTTGTCCACTACCATGGTGAGTTATCTCGGTGACTCTGAGCCAAGTACGTTTAACTCCGATGGCTTTCGGGTTAAAATGCGCTGCCGTTATAGCTGGAACACGGGGCGGGATACTGCGAGTCGGAACACCATGCACGAGCAGTAGGAGACAATTGTGCCCTGCCAGGCGTCCCACGCCCACACCTTATCGCGCTCACCGTGCTCTGACGCACAGTGTCCAACAGGTACAATACCCTCGCCTCTTTCGTCACATCTTTGTAATACAGATACTATTATGCTTCAGATCGTTTCATTCAATTTGGCTTTGTTGGGCTTATCATGGAGGCAACTGGTTGGGAAGGTGGCAGTGTTTAGTATAATACTGTATCCTAAATATATTACTCAACTTTAATAACTTGCATCAACCCATTTCATCTTCGAAAAGTGTTTCGTTTATCTATGGTTTTTTTTTTTTTTTTAAATACAAGATCGAGGCTCGTGTAAGAGCTAACATCAATCACAAAAAAAAAACGGACACACAAAACATAAAATAAAGGGAGTGGGAGACAAGATGGGGGGGGGGGGCGAGAGGGAAGCACACAAGTACAAGAGCAGAGAACAGGGACATCAGGAGATCTGTGGGAGGGAGAGGCCTTGGGGAGGGGGGGGAAGGCATGGGAATGCGGGGGGGAGGGGGGAAGGGGAGGTGGGAAAGGTATAAAACACATGGACAAATTGGACACTGCTAGAACTTCCAGGAAAGAAAGAGGTTGGGATTTCAAAAAAAAAGTGGATCTGGGGTGAATTAGCGGGGGTAGAAAAGATCAGGGTTTTGGATGGGGGAAGATAAGAGATGGTGGTGAACAGCTGTTTGAAAGACTTGGAGGGAGATGGTGGTATACTGGTATGGTTAAATATTTTTGACAAATTTGGGTGTTTTGGAAAGAGAGACAATGTAAACTTATCCTGCCTTTCCAAGAGGTAGGATCATTTTACAGACCAGCACCAATTTTACAGAGAGAGTTGACCGAGGATATAGGGAAGTGGAGGAGTATCGTGGTCAAGACAGGGCAGTCCGAGCTTGGTGCCATCAGACCTCACCCTTGATAAAGGGAATACGAGCTCAACAATAACCATATGCACACCAGGCTCAGAATACTTTATTATCTGATCTCCGAAAGTGATCAGTGAATTAGTTTGAATGTTCCCAACAATTCAACATCGAAAATAATGGTAATGTGGTTGAGATTAGCACAGTTTCCAGAAGCAAAGGATGGAAAACCTTAATGCTGTTACTTTCAATCTCATCTGAACCGATATTCTGAAGATCAGTCTCATCACAACTGCACCAACACCGATACGACAACTATCGTGGACACCTCCTTGCGGTGGTTGTACCACCCAATGTAAGACTGAGGCCAAATCTTCCCGGATTCGTCAGGGCAGCGCTGTTATGGCCAGAGAGCCGATCGGTCCCCATGGACCAGCCCTCTTGTCTCTTCTCTCTCTGTCCAACATATATGTACGTATATGTTGTGCCCTGCTCTTCTCTCTTCTCTCTTCTCTTCTCTTCTCTTCTCTTCTCTTCTCTTCTCCTCTCTCCTCTCCTCTCCTCTCCTCTCCCTCTCTCTCGTGGCCGTGACTTTGTGAAGGCGGTACACCATCCTGGATGTGGGGGATCTCTGGGTCGCTCCTGGGAGATCGATTGGCTGTCTCCATGCCACGGGCTTGGTCGAGAGAACTTTCCGGGGCTATACAACAACAACACCAACAGCAACAAGATAATGACAACAATTAATAAGCCATATAAGCATGGAATAGATGAGAAAATTGGGAAGATCATTCAGGAGTGGATATTACACCATTCACAAAAATGTTTTCATGCATATAATAATTAGCCATTTGTATTTTATTTACTTTACAAGCAAAGAACCCGGCCTTGGACGGGTTAATTCCCCCACTTATCTGATATCTAGATGCATACGCAATTTGTAGATGGCCACATATGAATGCGGTTATAAGGCCCTTGGCACTCCTGCGAGGGAGCGCTCTCCTGGATTTTCAGGAATTATGTACAAAACAGACAGATATGCTCAGGTAGCCTAGGAATACCAACAGGGACCGAGGTCGTGTCCTAGGTTCAGGTGGTCATGATCAACTACCCTATTCTCACCTGGCGGCGGTATACAATTCACATTTACAGTGAGATAACTGAATTCACATTGACATTACCCCCTTATGCACAGTGGTCATGCGAAGAGGTTTCCCTTGTTTCAGGACTAGGTGAAGGTTTTACCAGTTTTACCTCTTCTTTTTCTCTGTAGCTCTTCACATTTACTGGCTCTCAGCCATGTTTAGGGCGAATATCAATTTTAAAAATACCCCTCCTGTCCTATTAACAAATACAAACCAAATTTGAAACTTAATGACAGATACCGTACTAATTCCTCATGTATAAACACATTTCTCAATGCATTTTCCCCCTGCACCTGATCATGAAGACCTCAAGTTACAAAGTATATGAAATGCCTAATAACTGGAATACGAAGTGCAAATTGAGCTCATATTTGTCTGCCTACTGTATACTGTTGCTATAACAGAAGCACGTGTTTGCCGTTTCCTTGCAAATAAAGGTATTTGCTATATTTGTCGGTTTATACACTGGAAGACAGGTGTTCGTGGCATGACCAATGCACGACTTTAAGCATACCGGAATATCTAAGAATTCACGATGGAATATAAATGTTATTGTTATTAATTAATAATATGTTATTAATAATAGGTAATATGATTGGTTAAATAATTAATGACATAATTCAGCAGCCATGCGATTGGTTGATCATATTTTCAAAAAAAAAATTATATATATATATATATATATATATAATACTTATTTTACATTCCGTAGTGATTTCTGGGACAACATGTACATAGTTTGCTTCCCTCCAGCCATTGACGTCGTTGAGTTTTGGTAAACTTATATTTTAACCCAAGTTATTGATGAACACATTTTAATCATGTACATAATCATTTAAATCATTTAATCAATCATCATCACAACTCTTTATAATAAATATCTGATTTTGTTTTTCTCAGGCGATGCGAAGGACTGAGCCTAATCATCAAAACCAAAAATGGACAAATGGAGTGTGGAACACAAAGCTGCCATTGTGTAGCCTTGTTTTGCCAATCAGTAACTCTATTACAATTGCACAAAGACATTTTCGGGCAAAGTTTGGTTTGTCAACATGTCCCACATATATAAATTCAATGTTGCGCTATGTTAAGGCACACAGGACAACTGGAAGTGTAGCAGATGCAAAAAGGTCGGGGTGAAGGAATACAGTAAAACCTGAAGAAAATAATGAAAGAGTGAGAGAATCGGTCTTAAAGATCCCAAAGAAGTCGACAATAAGGAAATCTCAAGAGCTAGGCATTAACAGTGAAACTATGCGTACAATTGTGAAGAAGGATCTTAGTCTATATCCATACAAAATCCAAGTGTCACAGCAGTTGAAACTAACAGACAATCCGTGATGAAATAAGTCACATTTTTTCTGAAACTCCTCAGCATGTAATGGAAAACTTGTTTTTCCACTGCCATTAATGCAAACGTTTCAACGGAAATTCTCTGACATCAGTCAAATTCAAGTACTGAAGAATTATGAATGTCACCAATATTTCCATACTATGTTATTTTAAATATCTGGTATCCCTAAGGTATACTGTATAAATAAAACAATTTATCAACAAAACAAATGTGTTCATCAATTCATTGTCACTATGTATATATTTATACATATACAGTCACGTGAAAAAGTAAGTACACCCCATGTAAAGTTTTGACTTTTTCAACATATTTCAACATACAGCTATTTGATCTTCATTTCAACAATATTGATAAACAAAGGTGATATAATATAACAAATATCATGAAACATTTACATTTTGTAGTCCATTGCATAATTTAAATAAACATAAATGCAAATTTCGCATGTGGAAAAAGTAAGTACACCCTTGGCTCTAATAGGTGGTATTGCCCCCTTTGGCAGAAACAACCTCAAGTAGGCGTTTTTTATAACTGTCTACCAGTCTCTGACATCGACTGGGAGAAATGTTTGCCCACTCCTCCATGCAGAATTCTTTCAGCTGTGGGATGTTTGAGGGGTTTCTTGCATGCACAGCTCGTTTCAAATCCCCCCACAACATCTCGATGGGATTTAGATCCGGGCTTTGACTTGGCCATTCCAGAACCCTCCATTTCTTTCTTTTCCGCCATTCATTGGTGGATTTACTGGTATGTTTAGGGTCATTGTCATGTTGCAAGGTCCACCTTCGGTTGAGCTTCAACTTTCCGACAGATGGCCTCACATTATCCTCAAGCACCCTCTGGTACAATGAAGAATTCATAGTGGATTCTATGATCGTGAGCTGCACAGGCCCTGATACAGCAAAGCTGCCTCAAACCATATAATATTTCCACCACCATGCTTTACAGTTGGTATCAGGTTCTTGTGGTCAAATGCTGTCTTTGGTTTTCACCAAACATGTCTTCTGGTACTGTGGCCAAATAGCTCTACCTTTGACTCATCTGTCCAGAGCACATTGTTCCAGAAGTGCTGGTCTTTGCCTCGGTGTTCATTGGCAAACTTTAGTCTTGCCCTGATGTTATTTCTGGACAGCAAAGGTTTCCTCCTGGCACACCTCCCATGTAGATCAAATTTGTGCAGCCTCTTTCTAATGGTGGACTCGTGCACTTTGACATCAACAGTGGCAAGAGCTACCTGTAGGTCCCGTGATGACATTCTGGGGTTCTTAGGGACTGCTTTCAGCATCTTGCGGTCTGCTCTCGGGCTGAACTTGCTGGGGTGGCCTGGCCTGAACAAGTTGGCAGTTGTTTGGAATCTTCTCCACTTGTAAATGATCTTCCAGACAGTCGAATGATTGTTTTCAAATTGTTTGGAGATCTTTTTAATCCCTCCCCAGACTCGTAGGCATCTATAACCTTCTTTCTGAAGGCCTCAGAGATCTCTTTTGATTGAGGCATGGTGACGCCACACACTTCAACAACAAAGAGCAAACCAAACTAAATGTCTGAGGTTTAAATAAGACAGGTTCCTCCAAGATCCTCTCTAACGATGTTCTAATCATTTGCACCTGAGCTGGTGCAACTGATTCTAATTTTAGGTATTTGAAGTCGTGATAAATGTAGGGGTGTACTTACTATTCTACATGCGAAATTTGCATTTATGTTTATTTAAATTATACAATGGACTACAAAATGTAAATATTTCATGATATTTGTTATATTATATCACCTTTATCTATCAATATTGTTGAAATGAAGATCAAAAAGCTGGATGTTGAAATATGTTGAAAAAGTCAAAACTTTACATGGGGTGTACTTACTTTTTCACGTGATTGTATATGAATATAGAGGGTGTCCATAAAGTCTTTGTGCAAATTTGAACTTTTATAACGTTTGATGTAGACATGATAGAAACAAACTAGAAGTGGTGCATGAAATCACAATTAGTCTCGCCACAAAGTGAATGCGAGATTATTGCAATGCCTGTTTGTCTGTCTGTGTATGTCCGAATCTATATATTTTCACTTTAAAAAAGATTTTTTTTCTGCAACCGCCTGTCAGATCGATGTGAAACTTTAAACATAGGAGGGACTCCCCATGAAGAATGTTTCTTCTCTAACTCTGACGTCATAGGTCACATGGTATGGCAGCAATACTGGATTAAAGGAAAAAAAAATGGATATCATTTTCTCCGAAACGATAGGGTGTCCAGAATTTGCATCCATACAGGAGTGTCGATAAAACAACGGCACAATATACACTCATCTTGGTTTCTAGGCTAATTACATTTTCATGCCAGAGGTGATGTGTAAATCTTCCAAAGTACACACATGCTTTATAAAGTCTTGATGTTACTTTGTCGTAATCATTGCATTTTGAGAGAAGACACCTCCAAGGTAGCAGAACTTATCCACAACCTTGAGTGGCGTGTCATCAATGGTAATGGATGGTACGGTATATGCACCTCCTGGTCTCATCTGAAGCACAGCCTCAATCCTATTGAGGCTAATCGTCAGGCCACAGCGATGAGCAGATTGCGCAAAGCAGTTAACAACTAGGAAACATCTGAAAATGCAAAGCCTGTCCACATCTGATTTGTATTCAGATATCTTCTTCTTCCATATACGTACTAAACATGATGAAAACAGCAAAAATGAATACAAAAAATTGATGATTTTAAGCGACCATGACCTTTTGACCACAAAAGCAATAGGCTGCAGTGACCAAATATGCAAGCCCTGCTCAAATTTCAAGTCAATCGGATGAAAATTGACGATTCTTTGCAACCTTGACCTTTGCATCTAAAAAAAACAAAAAACAATCGGATTCGGGCTTTTGATTGGTGAACCAATCGGGTTTTTTTTCTTTTTTTTGTATACAATATCGAAGCTCGTGTAAGAGCTAACTAACATCAATCACAAAAAAAAAAAAAAAATAACCGACACACAAAACATACAATAAAGGGAGCGGGAAACAAGATGGGAAGAGAGAGGGAAGCACACAAGTACAACAGAAGAGAACAGGGACAACGGAAGATCTGTGGGAGGGAGAGGGCTTGGGGGGTTGAGGCATGGGAAGGGGGTGGGGGTGGGAGAGGTATAAAACACATGGACACTACGAGAACTTCCAGGAAAGAAAGAAGTCGGTATTTCAAAAAAGGTGGATCTGGGGTGAATTAACGGGGGTAGAAGAGATCAAGGCTTTGGATGGGGGAAGACAAGAGATGGTGGTGAACAGCTGTTTTAAAGACCTGGAGGGAGGAATGGGATTGAAGAGAGTGAGGGAGTTTGTTCCAGAGGCGAGAGTAAAGACGTATGAAGAAGTGAAGGTGAGCAGAGAGTAGAGTGAAGGTATGGGTGACCCAATATGCAAATTTTTAAAATGTCAGGTCAATCGGATGAAAATTGACAATTTTATGCAGCCTTGACCATTTGATCTAAAATTTAAAAAACATTAAGCTTCTCGCTTTTGATTCGCGAACCAATTCTGTGACCAAATATACAAATTCTTCTAAATTTCAGGTCAATCAGATGAAAACTGATGATTTTATATGAAGCTGACCTTTGACCTTTTGACCAAATTATGAATTCGTCTTCTCCATATTCTCATAATAAAGCTATGTTGAAAACTTGATGGCAAAGCTCAAATGGTAAATTAAAATTTCAGGTCAATTGTTGTTATTGATGATTTTAGCTTTTAGGTGATGCTGACTTTTGACCTTTTGACCAAATTGTAAATTTGACTTCTCCATATTCTCATAATAAAGCTTTGTTGAAAATTTGATAGCTCAAAACAGGATAATAAATTGCATTTCTTCGAGATTATGATTAAAGAGGGCGCAGTCATCGGCAAAATGTAGATCATGTAGCAACATTTCTGTGATTGTGGGCTTGGCCTTCAGAAGCTGAAAATTGAAGACACTACTGTCAGTGCAAAACTGGATCAATAGGCATCATGAAGCATAGAGGAAAACACTGATAAATAATATGGGAGCTAGGTCACAGCCTTGCTTTGTGCCGTTGATACCAGGAAATGACTCAGAAGTACGTACCATACATCCGCTGTCCAGGCCACACAAGAGCAACCCATCCATTGCAGAAGGATCTGATGATGTTGACCAACTTAATGGGACAGCCAACCTTCTGAAATAGCTTATAGCCGCCAGTTCTACCTACTAAATCAAAGTACGACTGTACTCAAATATATATACCTCTATAATGTTCTCGTGCAGTGTTGGAACCGACTAAACACCAAGCTAAACCGTATCTAATGAAGACAGAGTCGTAGTAAGTTTCACCATTTACTGTCACTCTTCTCCATCAAGATGTTGTGTGGTAAAAACTGTAAATAAAACAATACAAAAAATACATTCAGTGTCGTTCTTCCATTGTACGTAGATGTAAATAAGAATATTGCACTACAGGAACCGGCCTCCAAGGGCAATGGCAGTGCTGTGGGCCCGTACACAATTGCAAATAAACTGTTCCGAAAACATCTTATAAATCGTAAAACATGTCCAATGTCAAATAAACCAACTTACAGCATTGCTTTACGATGATTGCCAGTGGATGCAAATGGATGTCACTGGGAGCATGCAGCACATGTCTATATCTTGCCTCAGAAGAATCAGGAAGAGCCAAACAGGAAGAGCCAAACAGGAAGAGCCAAACAGGAAGAGACCAAACAGGAGGTGACATTGTTGCATCACATGAGTAAAACTAACACAAATTCTACAAAAGACTTTGTTAAGCATTTAAGTAAGCTATTCACTTCTCATTTTCCACTAGAAATTATTTAAATTATTTACATATGACATTTAGAAAGTTAACTAAATTCCTTAAAGGCAACACACTCCCCACCTGACCTATGTGAGGTCACTAAGAACTTATGCGGGTCCAGAACATATGTCTCCAGGTCAGTCTTTAGGCAGAAGTAGAACAATTTCTGCAATTGGTCTCAGAAAGGTTTTGACATTGCCTTGGTCAGTTGTCTTCACCTCAACCTTTCTTACATGTCCATCCTTTCCAGGGAATGTGGCCATGATCCTGGCCATGGGCCAGCAGTAGCGGGCGGTCTGCTTGTCCCAAAGCAGAACTAGATCTCCAACTTGAAGGTTCCTGCGAGGCACTGTCCACTTCTGTCTCTGTTGCAAGGAAGGTAAGTATTCACGGCTCCAACGGGTCCAGAACTGGTTTGCAAGAGCGTGAACTTGTCTCTATTGCTTTGTGTACAAGTCCTTTTCCGAGAAGTCTCCAGGAGGAGGTGGAACTCCGGATTTCTGTGTGAGGAGCATCGACGGTGAGAGTATGAAGGGGTTTTCCGGATCCGCAGACACAGGTAGGAGTGGTCGTGCATTCATGATGGCTGTGACCTCTGCCATTAATGTGCAAAGCACTTCGTGAGTCAGGCAAGTGTTTTGCTGTAGAAACATTGAATCAAAGATTCTTCTGGCCACGCTGATCATGCGCTCCCAAGAGCCTCCCATATGAGAAGCATGTGGCGGGTTGAATTCCCAGCTGCATCCCTGCTCACTGAGGTACCTCTGTACCATTTTGTCCATTATCTCTAAGAAGATGGCGTCTTCCACTGATGGAGCAGGTTTGGTGCCATGCTCAGTACGGTTGAACACTGTCTGTCCCAGCATCCTCTCATGTGCTTTGCCAGGCCTGTTAAAGCTTTGTTGCGTCTCCTTGACATGCATGAAGCTTATACAGGGTTGAAAAATTGAGTGGCGACCAGTGTCCAGCACGTTGGTCTTGAACGTGTTGACTGTCGGCTTGTGCACATTACCCAGGCACACCTCTCCTATTACTACCCAGCCCCGATCCAGACGTTGGGCAAAGGGAGCATTATGTGGTCCGTTGACCACATTGTGTGCCCTAAGGACGTCTCTTCCAAGTAGCAGGAGTATTTCTGCTTCTGGGTCCAGTTCTGGGATATGTTTGGCAATGTGAAGGAGATGAGACTGGTGTAGAACTGCGCTTGGCGTTGGAATCTCGGACCTAAGGACATCTCTTCCATGTAGCAGGAGTATTTCTGCTTCTGGGTCCAGTTCTGGGATATGTTTGGCAATGTGAAGGAGATGAGACTGGTGTAGAACTGCGCTTGGCGTTGGAATCTCGGACCGATTGTTCGGGATCTGAGGACACTCAATGAGTGGTGGGAGAGAGATGAGAACTTTGCCGTCGAGTGACTCTATCTGAAATCCTTCTGCCCTCCTGCCGGATGTTTCCACGATCCCAGAGCAAGTTCTGAGATGGTATGAGAATGTTTTGCTCTCCACACTGAACATCTCGAAGAACTCTGGTCTGGCTAATGAGCGATTGCTCTGGTCGTCCAGAATTACATAGGCTTTGATGGCCATGTCCTTGGAACCCTCTGGGTATATCTTTGCGAGGCAGATCTTTGAGCATGAGTGACTCCACTGACCTGGACCGCAAACTTCTGTGCAGTTTGATCTGACAACAGCCATGTTGGAATGAACTTCTCCCTCCTCGCCGTTCTCTTGCGACGGTGGAGGAGCCTTGGAGGTTTGAGGTGATGGGCCAGGATGCATGGCCGCATCATGATTGGTGCTGTCGCATTCATAGCACTTCACGGAGGACTTGCAGTCTTTGGCAAGATGGGAGGTCGAAGAACAGCATTTGAAACATATTCCTTTCTCCTTGAGAAAGGCCTTTCTGTTGTCGAGGAGTTTGTTTCTGAAGGTTCTGCATCTTTTAAGAGGGTGGGGTTTATTGTGTAATGGGCAGTTCTTGTTAGGGTCATCATTGGTTGTAGAAACATCTGTTTTGTGCACCAAGATGGGTTTGTTGGTGTTAAAACTCTACACAATGGATCTGTCTGGTTTTGTGGGTGTTGTGGTGCTGCTTTGATAAATAAATTTAGGGTCGTTTCACCTTTTCGCCTCATGGCACACAAAGTTGCAAAAATACTTAAAGGGAGGGAAGCGACCATCGTTCCCTTCTTTGTACGATGACCCAGAAGACACCCACCTCTCCTGAAGCCCATATGGAAGCTTGTCCACGATTGGTCCAATTCCACGGGAAGTGTCCAGATATGATAAGCCAGTGAGATATTCGTCTTCTTTGGCGCCTTGGATCTCCATAAGCAAATCCCCAAGTTCACGTATTTTGGAGTGGTCTTTGGCTTGGATCTTAGGAAAACTGTCCAAACGCTGAAACGGTGACTGTTCGACGATTTCAGGGGCAGCTTAGCACTCACGTAATCTCTCCCATGCTTTGCGTAAAGCCAGATCGGGGATGCTGACATGCACTGAGCATATGCGTTTCACCTGTTTGGCCAGATTCCTTTCCCAGACATTTAGTCATGAGGTCCAATTCTTGAGTTGCTGTCAGCTGAACTTCGCCAGCTACATTGATGAATGAGGAGTGCCATGCACGGTAATTCTCCGGCATATCATCGAATTGGTACAGTCCTGAATTTACAAGGTCTCGTCGTGCCAGAATACTGTGCCAAAGGCTCCACCAGAGGTGGTCTGCTAGCTGGAGGAATATGTCAGGGAACATATGACTGAGCACGTACGTTTATGATGGGGTTGTGTCTTTTGATCTCAGACTTTGTCTCAACTTTAATCGGAACAGGTAAGTTTGGTGAAGGTAAGTACATACTGTCAGCCTTTTCAGACTTTTGTTTGTTGTTCATAGGTTGTAATTGTGAAATGTCTTCCACAGGTGGACACCATGTCACGAAGCTGTCATGTGATACAGCGTGGGATGGGGAAGCGACAGGTAAGGCCGATAAGAGTGGGGAGGATGAACGATACTGAAGGTCAATTTGTGATTGGATGTAATCATTGGTGCGTTCAACTTTAACCCTCTCTGATTGTGATTTTTCATTTTCAGCTACAGTATAAATTGCTTCGGCAGTTTCTAGCACTTGTGCCTCCACCACGGCCGCATCAGCTTCTCGATGTAGCATTAGCACTTCCAACTCTGTGTCTATTCTTACTGTTTCCAACTGGTTTTGAGCAATTCTTGTGATCCTTTCTGCTTCTCTCAGAGCCTTTTCTATGATCAGTTTAGCCTCTTGGTTAGCACATGACGCTCTCACCTTGGCAGCTTCTGCTTTGGCCCGGGCACGGGCCACACTTCCCGAAGATGACGATATTTTGCTGCTCCTAGCACTGGATACAGATGACTTGCCGCCATCTCTTGACGCCATCTCGACCACTTCAAAACATCGATTGCTGCTTTTTTACTATAATGTTCTCATGCAGTGTTGGAACCGACTAAACACCAAGCTAAACCATATCTAATGAAGACAGAGTCGTAGTAAGTTTCACCATTTACTTTCACTCTTCTCCATCAAGATGTTGTGTGGTAAAAACTGTAAATAAAACAATACAAAAAATACATTCAGTGTCGTTCTTCCATTGTACGTAGATGTAAATAAGAATATTGCACTACAGGAACCAGCCTCTAAGGGCAATGGCAGTGCTGTGAGCCCGTACACAATTGTAAATATCTCTTCTCCTTCTCCTTCCTTTTGCTTTGATTTATTTACGTATTGATTTGTGTCTTTTTGCACTTGTTTTTTGTACTCTGTCAAAGCGCCTTGGGGCTTCTTGAAAAGCGCTATATAAAATAAATGTATTATTATTATTATTATTAAATAAGCGTTCCGCCTCGGTCCCCCATCGGTGAAGTGATGTGAGTTGACAAAGTGGAAGACGCAAGGCGGCCATCTTGGATTTTGACGTGGTGACCCAATTTTCAATAGCGTTCTCCCTTATGCGTAGATACATCAACACACCAGATTAGAAGTTGGTACTTCGCTTATTTTTCAAGATATTCCGCTCACAAGGTTCAGACATACATGGCGGTGGCCATCTTGGATTTTGACGTGGTGACCCAATTTTCAAAAGCTTTCTTCCTTATTCATAGATACACCGACACACCAGATTAGAAGTTAGTAGTTCGTTTATTTTTCAACATATTTCACTCACAAGGTTCAGACATATATATGGTGGCGGCCATCTTGGATTTTGACGTGGCGATCCAATTTTCAATAGCGTACTTCCTTATGCCTAGATACACCTGCACACCAAATTAGAAGTTGGTACTTCGCTTATTTTTCAAGATATTCCGCTCACAATGTTCAGACCTACATGGCGGCGGCCATCTTGGATTTTGACGTGGCGACCCAATTTTCAATAGCTTTCTTCCTTATGGCTAGATACACCCACACACCAAATTAGAAGTTGGTACTTCCCTTATTTTTCAAGATATTCCGCTCACAAGGTTCAGACATACATGGCGGCGGCCATCTTGGATTTTGACGTGGCGACCCAATTTTTAATAGCGTTCTTCCTTATGCCTAGATACACCCACACACCCGATTAGAAGTTCGTACTTCGCTTATTTTTCAAGATATTCCGCTCACAAGGTTCAGACATACATGGCATCAGACATACATGGCGGCGGCCATCTTGGATTTTGACGTGGGTTGCACCCACACACCAAATTAGAATTCAGTCCTTCGCTTACGCATGCACGCATGGATGCACGGACGGACGCACGCACGCACACACACACACACACACACGGACGGAGGGGAAAACCATCGTCCCCCTTTCGCTCCACGGTGCAACAGGGGACAATAAACTGTTCCGAAAACATCTTATCAATCGTAAAACATGTCCAATGTCAAATAAACCAACTTACAGCATTGCTTTACGATGATTGACAATGGATGCAAATGTATTGCACTGGGAACAGGCAGCACATGTCTATCTCTTGCCTCAGAAGAATCAGGAAGAGCCAAACAGGAAGTGACCAAACAGGAAGTGACATTGTTGCATCACAGGAGTAAAACGAATACAAATTCTACAAAAGACTTTGTTAAGCATATAAGTAAGCTATTCACTTCTCATTTTCCACTAGAAATTATTTAAATTATTTCCATATGACATTTAGAAAGTTAACTAAATTCCTTAAAGGCAACACACTCCCCACCTGACCGATGTGAGGTCACTAAGAACTTATGCGGGTCCAGAACATATAAGTCTCCAGGTCAGTCTTTAGGCAGAAGTAGAACTATTTCTGCAATTGGTCTCAGAAAGGTTTTGACATTGCCTTGGTCAGTTGTCTTCACCTCAACCTTTCTTACATGTCCATCCTTTCCAGGGAATGTGGCCATGATCCTGGCCATGGGCCAGCAGTAGTGGGCGGTCTGCTTGTCCCTAATAGTGAGGCGGCATAGCTAAAAGATCGTTCATTTTTGTGATAGAAGCGCCAGATTTTCTACATTTATAGCTTAATATATTTTGAATGAATCTGGATATTGGGGCATTGCAGATTGGCATTCTGATGACAGTGGCAGCCATTTTCCAAAATGGCTGCCAGCGGTTACTGGAATAGAACACTTTGGTCACCCCCAAGCTGCTGTTACCATGTTTTCAGCACCACAAATATAATTTAAAGACCAGTTAAAGTGAAAAAAAATGTATTCCAATGTAGGACAATATTAAATTAAAGAAATCTAACAACATGGTGTGATATAGTGGATTACATTGTAGCTGTATTACCAAAGGCCATTTAACAATGTTCAGTGAACATACTAACAATTACACTGTAACAGTTTGAACATACTGTTACGGAACCCAACGTCGGCCTCTGGTCCCCTTGGAGGGGGGATTAATCCCCTCTTCTATAACTGACCAACGTGGTCCCTGACGCTGCCCAGCGACCTCCGGAAAGGCCGGTGGCACAGCCCCGTTCGTACCGCGGACAGATGTTAATTGACGAGCAGTTTTAGCAACCGCGGCACGAACTATTAACAATGACTAGACCCGATTCCTGACGTTGGCCAAATCGTGCCACAGGTATTCAATTTGGAAAAGACAAAGACGAAGGATGTGAAGAAGAAGAACATACAGGGTGGAAATACGAATATTATTTATTACTACTATTTACACAATTAAAGAAACCAAGGAAGAAGGAAGGATAATAAAATAAAAGACAGAAAGAAGCAAGGAGACACAGTGCAAATATAGCTTACCTATGGCAGTCTTACCTACAACCCCAGGACAACACAGAAGACGGAAGAACAATCAGACTTACACGGGGGATGATGATAGGAACGAATCGCTGGAAGGAGAGGAAGGTTCAGCTGGGGCAGATGGTTCGGGCTTGATCCCGCACGGGACGTCGGGCTGGACCTCGACGGCCACCGATGCCACCGATCCTGGTTCCCACGGGGTAACGGGTCGAAGCTGCCTGGTGGAGCCAACGCTGCTTGGTGGAGTCAAGCTGCTGGGGGGGGGGGGGGGGGGGGGGTCTGGCGTGACGGGTTCTCTCTCTCTTGAACTGCCGTTTCTCTCACGCAACTCTCAGGACTCTCTGAACTCTCTTTAACTCCCTCCCGTTTTTCTCCAACTCCTTGCAAAGGCTTCCGTGCCCGCTTATATAACGCCTCCGGCGATCAAGCCGCCGGCCTCCAGGACACGCACATCGGTGAGCTCGCCTCGACCCTGATTGGTCGCGAGGGCTCACCGATCCCGCCCTTAGAGGAGGCGTTGGCAAGGCCACGCCTTGTTCCCGGCGCTGGGCCGACTCCTCCCACCGTCTGCTCCGAGATGACCTCGTGGCTAATGGAGTCTTGCAGCGAAAAACCACCACCCCACAGCAGCAGCAGAATGCAGCAAACCACCCAAGGCAGTTGGCAATTGACGAAAGGGGGGATGTGCAGGGAATCTACCTTGTTTGAACTCGGTGCAATGGAGTATTAATTAATGGACGACACAGCCTTAACCTAATACACTAATAAGGAGATAACTATTGAACAAGGAGGAAATCTATGATTTGCTACGTGATTGTTTATGGAATAACTACGGGCATGACCTTTGACCTTTATACACTGAATGGAGGAAGGAGGGTGATATTTTACAACACACAAAAAAAATCACAATTCTCAAATCCATAACACTGCACCCTCCTCCTCTTAGGCACGTCCCGGGCCTATTACTTTTACCTTTAGTGTGGCACGTAGGTGTAGTTCCCTCTACATTTAACCTGACCCTGAGTGCGACACTTTTAAAAGTTAAAGCTTAAAAGTTAAAAGCCTTACCCCCCCAGCTCTCTCGGGGCTCTGTCCCGCAAATATTCCTACAGGTCGCACAAGATCTGTCTGCAACCCTCTTTTGGTTAAACTGCCAAAATCAAGACTCTCTGCTCACCTTCACTCCTTCATTCCTCTTTTCTCCCGCCTCTGGAACAAACTCCCTCACTCTCTTCAATCCCACTCCACCCTCCAAGTCTTTAAAATAGCTGTTCACCACCATCTCTTATCTTCCCCCATCCAAAACCTTGATCTTTTCTACCCCCGCTAATTTCACCCCAATTCCACTTTTTGAAATACCAACTTCTGTCCTGGAAATCCTTGGTGTCCTTGTGCTTTATACTTCTCCCTCCCCCCCCCCCTTCCCATGCCTCCTCCCCCCGGGCCCTCTCCCTTCCACACATCTCCCTGCTCTCGGATGTTGTGTTTGTGTGCTTCCCCTTTTCTCCCCATCTTGTCTTCCGCTCCCTCTTTTTGTGTATTTTGTTTGTATTTTGTTTGTCTGGTCGATTTGTTTGTGAAGTAAATGTTAGCTCTTTCACGAGCCTCGATCAGTACACAAAAAAAGAAAAAAAGAAAAGAAAAAAATATATAAATAAATATGTCCCGCTGCTCCATTGCACCCTGCCTAACAGACTCACGCCCACAGCTAACCGAATTGCGGAATTGTCTTCAAACTACAACATGAACGATGGGGGAGCATTATTTACAGTGACGCTACTTGTATTTTCAAAACGCAACCCAGGACCTGCGACTGTTCTTTTAGGGGGGGGGGGGGAACAGCCTGTGCTGCATCGACGCACCAGAAAGCACCAAACCGCACCAAAACACCATCAAGCACCAATCGGTGCACAGTCACCACAGTTCATTAATAAAAAGAACCCAACAAACCCCTGGTGCTGGTCTTCCTCTTCGGCTCCCTCTGCTGGGCATTGTCGTTCTTCCAGATGTTGTCAAACTTCATCTTTGCTGGCGGCCTATTTGGTGGAAATAAAACTTGCACAAAACATGTCCATTGTTGTTATTTATGGCCCACAGGGCCGACTATGAGTGGTTCACCTGTATGGCATAGGTGCCATGTGACCAAGGTCCGCCAGCAAGATCTCGGGCCATCATGGCTGGTTCCAGCAGAGGGGCCATGCCCCAACCCGTAGGGTCCATGAGTGGTGCTCAGCCACAGACATGTGGTCCATAAGGTGGTGCATCGATGCAGGCAGCTGTGGTTGCGAGAGTTCTGGAACACAATGGCGGACTCCCGCATGCTCCCCTCGGCGCCCAGTGGCGCCCAGTCCTTGGGTGGGAGACAAGGGGGGGGGGGGGAAGAAGACAGGTGAGCGAGGGGTAAGGTCGCAAGGGTACACATCAACAAGGCAATGCAAGATGAGGTGCGTACGGAGAGCGAAGTGAGAAAGCTCGTCCCTACCGTACGTCACCCCCCCCCCCCTGTTACCTACTCTACCCTTGCCCTTACCCCATATGTACAAAAAAAATCTAACACGTTTACAAATTCGTCGCTACCGTCACTTCTTCCCCATTTTTCCCCTAATACCAAATTCGTCCCCACAATCCCTCTAACCAAAATTTGCCATCACCAATTCATCATCAATCCTCATAAGGAGGGAGAGATGGAACACAAAGCACAATGTCACACCCACGTCATGATGCATCTCACAATCCAAACATTTGCAACCAAAATAATAACAATCAAAACATGGCATGGTGGGGAGGCATGTCGTCACCTCAGGTGAGTGGATGTAGATGGTGCGAGGAGACTTCAATCCTAACTATCCTCTAGATGACATTAACACACTTTACACTACCCGGGGTCTTTCCCTGCCAATCCATTGGCAATCTTACTCTATGTGGTTTTAAGAACCAAATTCCCATTGACCAAACTGTGGTGCTTCATCAATTTGGGGTCTCACTCCCCCGATTCAACTCCCTGTGCCCTTGCACAATTTCCGGGCTGAGTCGTGTAGCTCTCCCAGCAGGTCTACCCACCTGCACACCTCCACCACTGCAGTTGCCTCCGAGCTTACCTGCTCCTCACCCTAACCTATCTAACTGGGGAAGGCCCTCTGGCGCTCTCCCCACTCGGTGCCCTCTGGCACTGGGCTACCCGGGTCCGTCCTCCGGATCCTCGGGCCCCATCCACAACTCTAACGGCTCCCAGAGCCCACCTGCGGCCTCACCTGGCCGACATCCTCACAGTGGTGGAGTGCCCAACCAACTACACACACTAACAGGCCACATGCCCAGCCATTTCCACGTCACTAATGCACCCATCCATACACCATTCTTCCACCACACACCACAGATGCCAATATCCAACCACAATTTACCTGTGCCCGCTACCTAACTCTTAAACTACCCTCCCCGGGTATTCGTGATGGGGGTCCACTTTTTCCCCATTCACACCTTCCCACCATCCACTCCACTCCACAGTTTCCACCATACTCACTCCACGACCATCCATTCCATACTCCATATATTCCACACTCCATGTATTCCACACAACCATTCTCCATACACCTGTAGTTGCACACCTGTGCAATCACTCCTACTGGTGCTTCCTCAATTTCGTCCTCTAAGGCCACCTTGACCGTTTCTATATGCGTCCTCACCTCCCGGTCCTTTGTCTCCACTGCCTCTGTCACCTCGTCCAAACGCTTTGTCAACCCCTCACGTACCATCCGACATTCCCTCTTTGTCGCTACGAGTTCGTTTTTGAGTTCTTTTTGTGTCGCTTTCAACCCTCCTAGTACTGCAGTGTTCTTTTCCCCCTGCTCCACTAGTTCCTTTTGTCCCACCGTCAGCTGTTCCACCTCCTGTGTCAGGTCCTCTCTGCCCCCCTGTAACCTAGCTGTACTATTTCTCACCTCTTTCTCCATACGCTTCTCACCTCGCTTTACCTCCTCGCGTACCCCCGAGACATCCTCGCCCACACCTCGTCTTATCTCCTCCCCCATTTCTCCCATCTCTTCAGTAGATGCCGCCCTCATCTGTTCCAATTCATCCCTCTGAGCATCCAGTTTACCTTCCAACCTGATTTTCACCTCCTCTATCTGGTTCCCCATCCGTTTGATTTCCCGGGCGGATTGCTCCCCTACTTCCCGCAATTTGTCGTCCATTGTGTTTTCTAACCCCCCTAACCCATTCTTCATTCCTTCCATCTGGTTCTCCTGGGCAGACATTCTATTTTCCAACCCCGTTAACCCATTCTTCACCTCTTTTATCCCGTTGTCTAACCCCTCAAATTTACCCTCAAATTTCTTGTCTAAACCCTCAAATTTATTGTTTAACCCGTCTCTTAATTGCTCACTGGTACCCCGCGCTTCATCCCTCATTCGGTCTCCCAATTGCTCACTATTCTTGGCCATAAGGGCCTCCATTTGCATTATAAAAAGGCATAAATCCACCGGTGCTGCTACGGTCACGGGCACGGCTAAATTTGGTGCCGCTGCACCCACGTGCGTGAAGGCGCCATTTTGTGCGCCTGATACCTCCTCAACCACCTCCTCATTGTTCTCCTCCTCCATTTCTCCCACATACATTACCCCGAGGTCCTGGGTCGACTCTACACCCTCTGATTCCCCCACCGGCATCCCGTCGCCTTGACCATCCATGGCACGATTTTCAAATTTAAGATTTTATAATAAAATCTCGGGCCACTCGTAATTTTGAGCGCGCTAAGCGCTTCAGGTCTGAATCCCACTCCTGACACCAATTGTTACGGAACCCAACGTCGGCCTCTGGTCCCCTTGGAGGGGTGATTAATCCCCTCTTCTATAACTGACCGACGTGGTCCCTGACGCTGCCCAGCGACCTCCGGAAAGGCCGGTGGCACAGCCCCGTTCGTACCGCGGACAGATGTTAATTGCCGAGCGGTTTTAGCAACCGCGGCACGAACTATTAACAATGACTAGACCCGATTCCTGACGTTGGCCAAATCGTGCCACAGGTATTCAATTTGGAAAAGACAAAGACGAAGGATGTGAAGAAGAAGAAGACAAAAGGGTGGAAATACGAATATTATTTATTACTACTATTTACACAATTAAAGAAACCAAGGAAGAAGGAAGGATAATAAAATAAAAGACAGAAAGAAGCAAGGAGACACAGTGCAAATATAGCTTACCTATGGCAGTCTTACCTACAACCCCAGGACAACACAGAAGACGGACGAACAATCAGACGTACACGGGGGATGATGATAGGAACAAATCGCTGGAAGGAGAGGAAGGTTCAGCTGGGGCATATGGTTCAGGCTTGATCCTGCACGGGACGTCGGGCTGGACCTCGACGGCCACCGATGCCACCGATCCTGGTTCCCACGGGGTAACGGGTCGAAGCTGCCTGGTGGGGCCAACGCTGCTTGGTGGAGTCAAGCTGCTGGGGGGGGGTGGAGGGGGGGGGTCTGGCGTGACGGGTTCTCTCTCTCTTGAACTGCCGTTTCTCTCACGCAACTCTCAGGACTCTCAGGACTCTCTGAGCTCTCTGAACTCTCTGAACTCTCTTGAACTCCCTCCCGTTTTTCTCCAATTCCTTGCAAAGGCTTCCACGCCCGCTTATATAACGCCTCCGGCAATCAAGCCGCCGGCCTCCAGGACACGCCCATCGGTGAGCTCGCCTCGGCCCGGATTGGTCGCGAGGGCTCACCAATCCCGCCCTTAGAGGAGGCGTTGGCAAGGCCACGCCTTGTTCCCGGCACTGGGCCGACTCCTCCCACCGTCTGCTCCGAGATGACCTCGTGGCTAATGGAGTCTTGCAGCGAAAAACCACCACCCCACAGCAGCAGCAGATGCAGCAAACCGCCCAAGGCAGTTGGCAATTGACGAAAGGGGGGATGTGCAGGGAATCTACCTTGTTTGAACTCGGTGCAATGGAGTATTAATTCATGGACGACACAGCCTTAACCTAATACACGTAATAAGGAGATAACTACTGAACAAGGAGGAAATCTATGATTTGCTGCGTGATTGTTTATGGAATAACTACGGGCACGACCTTTGACCTTTATACACTGAATGGAGGAAGGAGGGTGATATTTTACAACACACAAAAAAAACACAATTCTCAAATCCATAACAATACGATATCTAACAATGTTCAGTGAATGTACTGAAGCCATTAAAGGGGCATTTTGCAGATTTTCAACCAATTTTTTATAGTGTGAAAAACACCTGCAGTGTTTTCTGTGTCTCTGGGGTGCAGTTCCAAAATGTGTGGTTCTTCCGGACACCTGCGTGTCATTTGATGTTTTTGGGTCAGAGAATTTTAGGGTCAGCTCTCATATTCTCCTTCACAGAAGCAGAGGCCTGTGCACTGAAGAGCAGCCTTCTTACACTTCCAGCGCGTTCTGCAACCACTCTTGCAGCCACAAGAGATCAGCTCGTAGCAGGATTTTGATGCTTGTGGTAATGTCGTCCAGTGGGGCTCATACAATCCTTCTGTCTTCACCCATCCCCAGTCAGTTGGTGATGGCAGCACAGGGTCTGGTAGCAGTGTCTTTCCCCAGATGTGACCACCCTGGTAAACTGCTCTCTTGACGTGCTCCACCAGAGCAGCTCGGGTAGGTGGTATTTTCTGCACTGAGTTTTTCCATCGAAAGAGCTTCCTTCTTGCATCGTCCACCTTGGTGCAGGTGCTTGTTCTGTCAAAGAGAAGTATGACAAACCTCTCAATAATGTTCATTGCATCATCTGGGATCTCGTTTGGTCCACTTGCCAGCATCAGTAGTGCATCTGTCAATTCTGGAAGCGACTTCCATTTAGACCATGCTGCCTTCTTTCCATGTCCAGCAAAGCTGGATACGGTGTCACAGCCTGTTATGTCAAAGCATGAAACATTGGAAGGGCACATGACATCTCTGGTCCGAGACATGCAGCCATTTGGTGGGCTGCCAGGTAGAGAAAGCTCTTGCCTGTTCCAAATGCTAGCCAGAGTTCACATCCAGATGGTAGTAGACTTATGGCAAACACAGCCAAGACCACAACATCAGTGTCAACAGTCCGAATCAGCACCTGTTGGTGGCCATGCTGTGCAGCATGTGATACGTGCAGTAGCATACGACTATCAGCCTCTTCATGGCTGCATGGGGCCAGGGTGTGGAGATCTTGAAGTAGCTGTGTGCTGATCACACCCTGCCCATCAGTGAGGACAACTTCCGTGTCTTCTTCACAGAACACCTGAAGGAGGACCCTGGATAAGAAACTGAATAGTTCAGTTTTGTTGCTGTCAACCCGCAGAAAGTTCTGCCAGTTTTCTGGTATGGCAGCCTTCCCAACCACACGTCTCCTTACACCCTTTCCACGCTTGGCTCTTGCTGTGCCTTTCAGGGAGTCATCTTTGTAAGTATCCCAAATGAGGTCCACGCGTGACACACTGCGCAGATGAGAAGAGATGTATGGGATGAATATCTGCTGGGCATATTCATCAAATGTCTTGGCACCTGCTGGCCTCATCATCTGAATGATGGCAGCTCCATCAAGAACTACACAAGTAGCATCAGGGGCTTTAGTCTGAGCTGGAGACAGGTCCTCCAGGCATGTCAGAGGGTCACTCTTGGCCCCAAGTCGTAATCTTCCTCCATCGGAGAGCGCTGGTGGCCATGCTTGGTTCTCATGCTGAAAGAAGTCTTCCAGGTTTCCATCTCTTGTTTGACAGCTAATGTAGAGTCGTGAGAACAGCTCGACATCACTTTTCATTGAGGTCAGCTGCTGCTTCTGCTTACTTGCCATCTTTTTTGTTGAGCCAACAAACAGTGTCAACCGGTTGCGGTGGATTGGGTCATCAATGGGCTTTGTTCTCTCCACAAGTCATTCTTTTGTGAATGCTTGAAACTGCTGTTGACCAATCTTCTGTGCCTTTTTAACAGTCTCCACTGCCGATGGTTCAGCAATGTCTTTGCTGTCAAGGACAAGCAGGTCTTTGCTCTCCTCTTCAAATGGATTGCCCAGTTCTTCCAATACATTGATGAGGGAGCAGACGTCTTGCTTAAATGCTTTCTGCACACATGCTCTCTGGTCATGGTGGAGCACCTCATCTCCTCTTCCCATGAGCTGGTGTGCATCTTCAAAGTCCTCAATCACTGCGGCAACCTCAGGGCCAGCTACCATCCACCGCCGAAGGGCACTAGGGTTGTCTGTAAGACCTACTGCCCCTCCATCACTCTTGATGCAAGCATTATTTTGCTCATGTGCTTGGTCGATAGGGATTGCTGAGAGGACCCTGTTGCTCTTCTGAATGGTGAAATTCCCAGCATTGAATTCTCTGGCAACATCTGGGTGTCTTGTTGGAAGTTCAGACATGTCATGGAGATGAACTGGGATCCAGCGGGCATAGTCAGTGTGGTCCAGAGCAAAGAACCAGGGGACGAGTTCTGTCAGAGCATCGAGGTACATGCTGAAAGAGGACTGACGCAGGGATCGCACATAGACCAGTAAACACAGCTCCAATTCCATGACTGTTGCCCAGTACTGGAATTGAGGGCAGCTCTCGCCCCTCTTTCGGCACCATTCGTCAAAGCTCAAAGGATCGTCTTCTGTATCTGTGTCACGGTTACTGTAGGCCCGATGTTGCAGGATGTATAATGCAGCCACTGTGACTTGGTGGGCACGTCGGGTGCGAGTAACATGTGCTGCACACAAGAAGGAGTCGGCAGTGCCTGCTGTTGTTATCTCCGCTTGTACCAGTGCTTCAACCCAGCCACTGCCTTTCAACCAATCACCCAGGGTCTTCAGAGCTGCCATCTCTATATGCTGGCCACCAAACATCACAACAATCTTGTCTTCCCCATACATCTCTGGCCACTTCCACTGGATCTGCTTGGCAATCGCATACAAGGGTTGATCAAATGCTAGTACCGGTGTCTGCTCAGCATTCAGATGTTGAACAGCCTTTCTGACTATGTCCATCACGTGTTTGATCATTGCCATGGTGTGGGCACTCTCGTGGAACAGAGGGAGTAGGGCACTTGGGCATATGATTTCCTCCCCGGCAGGCTGGTGACTTGCATGGTATGCAGCCCAGGACATGTTGTCCACACTCTGATTCTCTTCATCTTCAGATGGAAGTGCTATAATGTTCCACACATTTTCTAGCCAGCAGTACTCTTCCTTGATGCTCTGGTCAGAGTTCTCCCTGCTCAAAGATGCCACAGTGCTAGGTGGTACAGGTGCCTTGGTGGTGCTACCGACAACAGGTGGAACGTCTGTGTAGTAGCTTGGCAAATGGCCCACTGTCTTTTTGCCTGCAGAACCTCCAACAATCGCAATACAATCGCAATACATGCCTTGATGGACAGTCGACTGCACTGGTTGTGGCATGATGCATGTGCTGGCTGGCCTGCTAGCGGTGGGTGGGGGTGGCTGTGGAGGGTAGCTTCGCAGAAAATGTGTGTGAGTGACTGTGTGTGTCTAATTGTATTTTTCTTAATTTAATGTGTATTTAAATGTATTTATATATTTTTTAAATCATTTATGAATCAAATGGCTGCTATGGCCACCAGGGGGCGAGTTTCTGATGCCCCAATATCCATATTTGTTCTAAATATATTTGTCAACACATCTGCCGAATTTGGTGCTTCTATCACAAAAATGAACGATTGTGGATATATATTGAGCTATGCCGCCCCACTATAAGCATAACTAGATCTCCAACTTGAAGGTGCCTGCGAGGCACTGTCCACTTCTGTCTCTGTTGCAAGGAAGGTAAGTATTCACGGCTCCAACGGGTCCAGAACTGGTTTGCAAGAGCCTGAACTTGTCTCTATTGCTTTGTGTACAGGTCTTTTTCCGAGAAGTCTCCAGGAGGAGGTGGAACTCCTGATTTCTGTGTGAGGAGCATCGACGGTGAGAGTATGAAGGGGTTTTCCGGATCCGCAGACACAGGTAGGAGTGGTCGTGCATTCATGATGGCTGTGAGCTCTGCCATTAATGTGCAAAGCACTTCGTGAGTCAGGCGAGTGTTTTGCTGTAGAAACATTGAATCGAAGATTCTTCTGGTCACGCTGATCATGCGCCCCCAAGAGCCTCCCATATGAGAAGCATGTGGCAGGTTGAATTCCCAGCTGCATCCCTACTCACTGAGGTACCTCTGTACCGTTTTGTCCATTATCTCTAAGAAGATGGCGTCTTCCACTGATGGAGCAGGTTTGGTGCCATGCTCAGTACGGTTGAACACTGTCTGTCCCAGCATCCTCTCATGTGCTTTGCCAGGCCTGTTAAAGCTTTGTTGCGTCTCCTTGACATGCATGAAGCTTATACAGGGTTGAAAAATTGAGTGGCGACCAGTGTCCAGCACGTATGGTCTTGAACGTGTTGACTGTCGGCTTATGCACATTACCCAGGCACACCTCTCCTATTACTACCCAGCCCAGATCCAGACGTTGGGCAAAGGGGGCATTATGTGGTCTGTTGACCTGCTGCCTGACATTGTGTGCCCTAAGGACATCTCTTCCAAGTAGCAGGAGTATTTCTGCTTCTGGGTCCAGTTCTGGGATATGTTTGGCAATGTGAAGGAGATGAGACTGGTGTAGAACTGCGCTTGGCGTTGGAATCTCGGACCGATTGTTCGGGATCTGAGGACACTCAATGAGTGGTGGGAGAGAGATGAGAACTTTGCCATCGAGTGACTCTATCTGAAATCCTTCTGCCCTCCTGCCGAATGTTTCCACGATCCCAGAGCAAGTTCTGAGATGGTATGAGAATGTTTTGCTCTCCACACTGAACATCTCGAAGAACTCTGGTCTGGCTTATGAGCGATTGCTCTGGTCGTCCAGAATTACAGAGGCTTTGATGGCCATGTCCTTGGAACCCTCTGGGTATATCTTTGCGAGGCAGATCTTTGAGCATGAGCGACTCCACTGACCTGGACCGAAAACTTCTGTGCAGTTTGATCTGACAACAGCCGTGTTGGAATGAACTTCTCCCTCCTCGCCGTTCTCTTGTGATGGTGGAGGAGCCTTGGAGGTTTGAGGTGATGGGCCAGGATGCATGGCCGCATCATGATTGGTGCTGTCGCATTCATAGCACTTCACGGAGGCCTTAGATTCTTTGGCAAGATGGGAGGTCGAAGAACAGCATTTGAAACATATTCCTTTCTCCTTGAGAAAGGCCTTTCTGTTGTCGAGGAGTTTGTTTCTGAAGGTTCTGCATCATTTAAGAGGGTGGGGTTTATTGTGTAATGGGCAGTTCTTGTTAGGGTCATCATTGGTTGTAGAAACATCTGTTTTGTGCACTAAGATGGGTTTGTTGGTGTTAAAACTCTTCACAATGGATCTGTCTGGTTTTGTGGGTGTTGTGGTGCTGCTTTGATAAATAAATTTAGGTCGTTTCGCCTTTTCGCCTCATGGCACACAAAGTTGCAAAAATACTTAAAGGGAGGGAAGCGACCATCGTTCCCTTCTTTGTACGATGACCCAGAAGACACCCACCTCTCCTGAAGCCCATATGGAAGCTTGTCCACGATTGGTCCAATTCCACGGGAAGTGTCCAGATATGATAAGCCAGTGAGATATCCGTCTTCTTTGGCGCCTTGGATCTCCATAAGCAAATCCCCAAGTTCACGTATTTTGGAGTGGTCCTTGGCTTGGATCTTAGGAAAACTGTCCAAATGCTGAAACAGTGACTGTTCGACGATTTCAGGGGCAGCATCGCACTCACGTAATCTCTCCCATGCTTTGCGTAAAGCCAGATCGGGGTTGCTGACATGCACTGAGCGTATGCGTTTCACCTGTTTGGCCAGATTCCTTTCCCAGACATTTAGTCATGAGGTCCAATTCTTGAGTTGCTGTCAGCTGAACTTCGCCAGCTACATTGATGAATGAGGAGTGCCATGCACGGTAATTCTCCGGCATATCATCGAATTGGTACAGTCCTGAATTGACAAGGTCTCGTCGTGCCAAATACTGTGCCAAAGGCTCCGCCAGAGGTGGTCTGCTAGCTGGAGGAATATGTCGGGGAACATATGACTGAGCACGTACGTTTATGATGGGGTTTGTTGTTTTGATCTCAGACTTTGTCTCAACTTTAATCGGAACAGGTAAGTTTGGTGCAGGTAAGTACACACTGTCAGCCTTTTCAGACTTTTGTTTGTTGTTGATAGGTTGTAATTGTGAAATGTCTTCCACAGGTGGACACCATGTCACGAAGCTGTCATGTGATACAGCGTGGGATGGGGAAGCGACAGGTAAGGCCGATAAGAGTGGGGAGGATGAACGATACTGAAGGTCAATTTGTGATTGGATGTAATCATTGGTGCATTCAACTTTAACCCTCTCTGATTCTGATTTTTCATTTTCAGCTACAGTATAAATTGCTTCGGCAGTTTCCAGCACTTGTGCCTCCACCACGGCCGCATCAGCTTCTCGATGTAGCGTTAGCACTTCCAACTCTGTGTCTATTCTTACTGTTTCCAACTGATTTTGAGCATTTCTTGTGATCCTTTCTGCTTCTCTGAGCCTTTTCTATTATCAGTTTAGCCTCTTGGTTAGCATATGACGCTCTCACCTTGGCAGCTTCTGCTTTGGCCCGGGCACGGGCCACACTTCCTGAAGATGACGATATTTTGCTGCTCCTAGCACTGGATACAGATGACTTGCCGCCATCTCTTGACGCCATCTCGACCACTTCAAAACATCGATTGCTGCTTTTTTACTATAATGTTCTCATGCAGTGTTGGAACCGACTAAACACCAAGCTAAATTCAGATCCTGGGGGGACAGGGCCTTCTCCATCGCTGCTCCCACCCTCTGGAACTCACTACCTCACACCATCAGAGACTCCTCCTCACTCACCACATTCAAAACATCAATAAAGACCCACCTGTTCAACACTGCATTCAACATTCAACCCACAGCATTTAACCCCTGACTATCTCTTCTCCTTCTCCCTCCTTTTGCTTTAAATATTTCCCTATTGATTCTTGTCTTTTTGCAATTGTTGTTTTCATGTATTGTTATGCATTATGTTTTCCACTCTGTCAAAGCGCCTTTGGGCTTCTGGAAAAGCGCTATACAAAATAAATGAATTATTATTATATCTAATGAAGACAGAGTCGTAGTAAGTTTCACCATTTACTTTCACTCTTCTCCATCAAGATGTTGTGTGGTAAAAACTGTAAATAAAACAATACAAAAAATACATTCAGTGTCATTCTTCCATTGTACGTAGATGTAAATAAGAATATTGCACTACAGGAACCAGCCTCTAAGGGCAATGGCAGTGCTGTGAGCCCGTACACAATTGTAAATATCTCTTCTCCTTCTCCTTCCTTTTGCTTTGATTATTTAAGTATTGATTTGTGTCTTTTTGCACTTGTTTTTTGTACTCTGTCAAAGCGCCTTTGGGCTTCTTGAAAAGCGCTATCTATCTATAATTCCATTAATCTCTGTGTGTATGTGTGTATGTATGTGTGTATGTGTGTATGTTTGTCTGTGACCGCTGTTTCTCGACAACTACCGGTCCGATATACTTGAAACTTGCCAGGTATATTGCTGGGGACCCGAGGATGTGCCTTTTCAAGGTTTGAAATTAATCGGACAAGTAGTTACCGAGCTATGGCGATTTCTTTACCAAACACCGCAAGCCGTTCGCTTTGGACCAAACCATTTCATGTAAATAGAGGGGGGGGGGGGTTCTGTGGTCGTTGCGAATGGACCAAACCATTCATGTAAATAGAGGGGGGGGGGGTTCTGTGGTCGTTACTGCCACGTGGTTTCAAAGTTTTTTTTTGTTGTTGTTGTTTGCACGCATGTTTTTTTGCACCCACGTACGGGCACGCCCTAGGATGTTTACACACACACACCCCTACACAAATTTTTTTTTTTTTTTTTTTTTGGCAAGGAACGGGCAAAGTGAACGGGTACGGGCACGTCCTAGCTTATATATAGTACGGGCATGCCCTAGTATAAAATAAATGTATTATTATTATTATTATTAAATAAGCGTTATGCCTCGGTCCCCCATCGGTGAAGTGATGTGAGTTGACAAAGTGGAAGACGCAAGGCGGCCATCTTGGATTTTGACGTGGCGACCCAATTTTCAATAGCGTTCTCCCTTATGCGTAGATACACCAACACACCAGATTAGAAGTTGGTACTTCGCTTATTTTTCAAGATATTTCGCTCACGGGGTTCAGACATATATATGGTGGCGGCCATTTTGGATTTTGAAGTGGCGACCCAATTTTCAATAGCGTACTTCCTTATGCGTAGATACACCCACACACCAGATTAGACGTTAGTAGTTCGTTTATTTTTCACGATATTTCGCTCACAAGGTTCAGAAATATATATGGTGGCGGCCATCTTGGATTTTGACGTGGCGACCCAATTTTCAATAGCCTACTTCCTTATGCCTAGATACACCCACACACCAGATTAGAAGTTTGTACTTCGCTTATTTTTCAAGATATTCCGCTCACAAGGTTCAGACATACAGGGCATCAGACATACATGGCGGTGGCCATCTTGGATTTTGACGTGGGTTGCACCCACACACCAAATTAGAATTCAGTCCTTCGCTTACGCATGGATGCATGGACGCACGCACGCACGGACGCACGCACGCACACACACACGCACACACACACACACGCACACACACACGCACACACACACACACGGACGGAGGGGAAAACCATAGTCCCCCTTTCGCTCCACGGTGCAACAGGGGACAATAAAGTGTTCCGAAAACATCTTATAAATCGTAAAACATGTCCAATGTCAAATAAACCAACTTACAGCATTGCTTTACGATGATTGACAATGGATGCAAATGGATGCACTGGGAGCATGCAGAACATGTCTATATCTTGCCTCAGAAGAATCAGGAAGAGCCAAACAGGAAGTGACCAAACAGGAAGTGACCAAACAGGAAGTGACCAAACAGGATGTGACCAAACAGGAAGTGACATCGTTGCATCACATGAATAAAACTAATACAAATTCTACAAAAGGCTTTGCTAAGCATTTAAGTAAGCTATTCACTTCACATTTTCCACTAGAAATTATTTAAATTATTTACACTAGGGCATGCCCGTACTATATCTATATCTAAAATTATATCCCCCCCCTCTATTTACATGAAATGGTTTGGTCCAAAGCGAACGGCTTGCGAGTACGGTGACAATCCCCCCCTCTATTTACATGAAATGGTTTGGTCCAAAGCGAACGGCTTCGGAGTTTGGTAAAGAAATCGCCATAGCGTGCCCAAACGCGCAGGAAAGCGAAAGAATCGCAAATTTAAGGAAATGCCCGTACTTCCGTAAGGAAGAGAAAAGAAATGAAAAGGAAAAAACATTCCAAACCGCGAGGGAAAATAACACGGCACGTCGACACAACAACGTGTCCTGTGATTGGCCGTACGTCGCTGCCAGTAGCTGCCCCCAAAAAAAAGCTTTCACCGTCCGGCGACTGAATTTAAGGGGAAAAATAAAACGCTCTTCGCTTAAAACAACGCCCTTCGCTCTGACTGAATTGGGACAATGTTTTTATGTTTTTAATTGAATTACTATCCGTAATGGCGCACGCTCTCACGGGAGCTCCGGAAGGTCGTATATCGCAGTTACGATGAATCGCAAATTAGTTTTTATTAGTTTTAAAACATAGTTTAACGCCAACATAGCGCCAACATAGTTTGCAAACGTGAAATAAATGAATACGCTCTCAAATGTGCCGTCCGAGGCAGAGTCTGTTCGCCACGTTCGGCACACGTGATAGCTCGCTGCTCTCTGATTGGTTGAATCGTTTTTTGGACATAGCTCGGTAACTGCTTGTCCGATTAATTTCAAACCTTGAAAAGGCACATCCTCGGGTCCCCAGCAATATACCTGGCAAGCTTCAAGTATATCGGACCGGTAGTTGTCGAGAAACAGCGGTCACAGACAAACATACATACAAACATACAAACATACAAACATACAAACATACAAACATACACACAGAGATTGCTGGAATTATAGATAGATATGACATTTAGAAAGTTAACTAAATGACTTAAAGGCAACACAACGTCCATGCCCATGAGATTCCCATGGGTGACCCCACTAGTCTATATAATATTCTCCATAGGTGATTCTGTCTGTCTGTGAAACGTCTGTCTGGGGGAGTGGCTGCACCCGGTCTGGGAGGGCTTCAAAAACAAATATCCATCAATTTGTTTACTCGCATAGCTTTGAGGCCTCTTTTGTTAGGCCTGCGGTGTCTTGCTCTCTCGCAGTTTTATTTTAACTCTAATTCGATATCTCATTTCATTTTTCACAGTCACTAACATGGTTTTAGACTCGGTTGAAAAAAAATAGGAATAAAATTTGATGAAAGTTAACGTTTATAGAACGTTTAGAGAACGCATTTTCAAAGGCCTATAACATAAAGACCATTGAGACTCTCTCACAGCTTTATCTCGACTCTAATTCACCATCTGATTTCATTTTTATCGATGGTTTTGGACTCAGTTTCAGCAATAACTGAGAAAATTTACGCACACACGGGAAATTGCTGAGACATTTTATAAATTCGCGGCACTGTATATCATACACCGCCTAAAATAGCAGACGGGAAAATGCCGAGATATATTTAAAATTTGCGGTGAACTTTCCATTTCATGACAGTCGTCACGATGAAATATTTAATTTATACGTTGTCACAATAAAAAGTCAACAATGTGGGGAGAGGGGCAGAGCTTCATTCATGAATCGCCACAGACGAGAAATTATCGACAGATATTTCTTCCTTCTTATTTCATTCATCATTAATTTATCATATGGAAGTAATGGTAATCCTGTTTAAACAATCCATTCATTCCATCGGTGTTTTTTGTACACCACTCCTTTCCTATGCCATCTCCAGGCGCTGCATATCGTCATTGCCCTGCACCGAAGGGGGCTCGGCAATGACGCATGCTGAAAGGGAGTACTCAGTTTTCACTCTGGTTGTTTGTTGTACACCGCTCCTTTCCTATGCCATCTCCAGGCATTGCAAATCGTCATTGCTGGGCACCGAAGGGGGCTCGGCAGTGACGCACGCTGAAAGAGAGTACTCAGTTTTCACTCTGGTTGTTGTACACCGCTCCTTTCCTATGCCATCTCCAGGCATTGCAAATCGTCATTGCCGGGCACTGAAGGGGGCTCGGCAGTGACGCACGCTGAAAGAGAGTACTCAGTTTTCACTCTGGTTGTTTGTTTTCTTGTTTTCTTGTTTGTTTTCTTGTTTTCTTGTTTGTTTGTCCGGACGATATCTCAGCAATCCTTTGAGCTAGGAAGCTGAAATTTCGGCACAGTAGTGAGCAAGTCCTTTCTCAAAAACAGTATTTTTTGTTTTTTGAATAATCAATAAATTGAGGAGTTATTTAATTATTAGCGATTAATTAAGTACTTATTTAATTAATCAAATTTCTTTTCTCTTCTGACCATTAACTCAGGCACCTTTTGAGTTAGGAAGCTGTTATTTGGACATGCCAATGACCAGGTGATTTGGCTGCAAAGGCTATTTTTGATTTATTAATTAATCAATTAATCGATTAATTATTTCATTATTCGATTAATGCCAAAAAAAATTTTTTTTTTTGAGTTACAGATTCTGATGAAATAGTGGTAGTTTATGTGTTCTCTGACCAAATTGGTTCATTGTACACCGCTCCTTTCCTATGCCATCTCCAGGCATTGCAAATCGTCATTGCTGGGCACCGAAGGGGGCTCGGCAGTGATGCACGCTGAAAGAGAGTACTCAGTTTTCACTCTGGTTGTTTGTTTTCTTGCTTTCTTTCTTGTTTGTTTGTCCGGGCGATATCTCAGCCATCCTTTGAGCTAGGAAGCTGAAATTTCGGCACAATAGTGAGCAAGTCCTTTGTCAAAAACGGTATTTTTTGTTTTTTGATTAAGCAATTAATTGATGAGTTATTTAATTATTAGCGATTAATTAAGTACTTATTTAATTAATTAAATTTCATTTCTCTTCTGACCATTAACTCAGGCACCTTTTGAGTTAGGAAGCTGATATTTGGACATGCCAATGACCAGGTGATTTCGCTGCAAAGGCTATTTTTGATTTATTGTACACCGCTCCTTTCCTATGCCATCTCCAGGCATTGCAAATCGTCATTGCCGGGCACCAAAGGGGGCCCAGCAGTGACGCACGCTGAAAGAGAGTACTCAGTTTTCACTCTGGTTTCTTTCTTGTTAATGAATCAATCAATTAATCGATTAATTATTTAATTATTCGATTAATGACGAAAAAAAATTTTTTTTAAGTTACAGATTCTGATGAAATGGTGGTGATTTATGTGTTCTCTGACCGAATTGATTAATAATTTAATTTTTTAAATGATTATTATTTATTTATTTATTTATTATTTATTTAATTAATTAATTGTTTGATTAATGACCAAAACATTTTTTTAAAGTTACAGATTCTGATGAAATGGTGGTGGTTTATTTGTTCTCTGACCGAATTGATTAATAATTTAATTTTTTTATGATTATTATTTCTTTATTTTCATTATTAATCATTTATTTATCTTCTTTCTCATTTGGCCAATATCTCAGGCACCTTTTGAGCTCAGAAGTTAATATTTGGACATGAGTGACCAAGTGATGTGGCTATCAAGGATATTTTTGATTTATTGATCAATTAATCAATTAATCGATTAATTATTTAATTATTTGATTAATGACAATTTTTTTAATTTTTTTTCCAGTTACAGATTCTTTTTCCTTTTTTTTTTTTTTTTTTTGTGTATACTGAATCGAGGCTCGTGAAAGAGCTAACATTTATTTCACAAACAAATGAACCAGACAAACAAAATATACAAAAAGAGGGAGCGGAAGACAAGATGGGGAGAGAAGGGGAAGCACACAACCACAACATTTGAGAGCAGGGAGAGTGTGGGAGGGAGAGGGCTTGGGGGCAGGAGGCGTGGGAAAGGGGGGGGGGGGGGGTGGGAGAAGTATAAAACACAAGGGGACCGAAATTAGCGGGGGTAGAAAAGATCAAGGTTTTGGATGGGGGAGGATAAGAGATGGTGGTGAACAGCTGTTTTAAAGACCTGGAGGGTGGAGTGGGATTGAAGAGAGTGAGGGAGTTTGTTCCAGAGGTGGGAGAAAAGAGGAATGAAGGAGTGAAGGTGAGCAGAAAGTCTTGATTTTGGCAGTTTAACCATAAGAGGGTTGCAGGCAGATCTTGTGCGACCTGTAGGAATATTTGAGGGACAGAGCCCAGAGAGGGCTGGGGGTGCAAGGCCAGAGAGGAGTCGGTAGAAGACGGAAATACCACCAACCTGCCTGCGGTGAGTGAGTGAAAGGCCCTTGGAGTTAGCTTCATCGCGGGAGATTCCAATGATTCTGAACGCTTTGGTTTCAACAGCGTGAAGATGGGCTAGGTGTGAGGCAGGAGCACCAGACCAGAGGGGAGAGCAGTATTCCATAGAGCTGCGGATGAAAGCCTTGTATGTGGTGAGGAGCTCAGGTGTGCCAAGGAAGGACTTCGCACGACGGAGGATGCCCAGTCGGCGACTGGCTTTGGAGGCCAGATTTGAAATGTGGTTTTCCCAGGAAAGATCATGGCAAATAGTGAGACCCAAAAGCTTGAGTGACAGAACTTCTTGGAGAGGATTATTCAGAAAGTGGATGGGAGGGTTCTCCAGTCGGTCTTTTCGGAGAGACATCGTAAGAGTGTGAGATTTAACAGGATTGAAAGACATGTTCCATTTGTTTGCCCAGTCTGTGATTTTGTCCAGGTCTGCAGAGAGTGAGGAGGCTGCAGACTGCCGATCTGAGGGATGAGGAATGGAGCGACAGAGAGTAGAGTCGTCAGCAAAGAGATAGAGAGGATTTTCAAGAGTGTCAGAGAGATCATTGATGAAGACCAGAAAAAGCACAGGGCCCAGAACACTACCTTGGGGAACTCCAGCCTGAACAGGAAGAGGAGATGAGAGAAACCCATTCAGGGCCACACGTTGACTACGACCAGAGAGGAAGTCCACCAGCCATGCGTGGAGATTTCCATGGATACCAAAGGAGGAGAGTTTGGTGAGCAGAGCAGGGTGCCAGACCGTATCGAAGGCACGTGAAATGTCAAGGGAGACGGCTCTAATTTCCTGTTTGGCGTTGAGGACCTCCATCCATTGTTGAGAAAGCAGAAGTAGCATGTCCAGAGTAGAGTGACCAGGTCTGAAACCAAATTGATGATCAGAGATCAAGCCATTGGAGAAGAGGAAAGATTCCATATCTGAAGCAATGATGGATTCCATGACTTTGCTGATAATTGGGAGAAGGCTGATTGGTCTGTAGTTGCTGGGATCTGTTTTTGCACTTTTTTTGTGCAAAGCGGTGATGTTGGCTGATTTCCAAGCAGATGGCAGATGACCTTGAGCAAAAGAGAGGGTGAAGAGAACAGAAAGAGGGAGTGAAAGAGCGGAAGCACATGATTTTAGGACCCGTGGGCTGATGCCGTCAGGACCAGTTGCAGAATCAGAGTCGAGGGTTGACAGAAACTTTTCCACCTTTTTTTTTTTTTTTTTTTTTTGTATACAAGATCGAGGCTCGTGAAAGAGCGAACATTAATCACACAGAACGACAAACCGACACATAAAACATATAACATCGGGAGCGGTAAACAAGATGGGGAGAGAGGGGGAAGGACACAAACACAACATTTGAGAGCAGGGACCGAGAGACATGGAGACATCGAGAGATCTGAGAGAGGGCGAGGGCTTTGGGGGGGGGGGGGCATGGGAAGGGGGCGGTGGGAGAGGTATAAAACATATGGACACTGCCAGGACTTCCAGGAAAGAAGTTGGAATTTCAAACAAGGTGGATCTGGGGTGAATTAGCGGGGGTAGAAAAGATCAAGGTTTTGGATGGGGGAAGATAAGAAATGGTGGTGAACAGCTGTTTTAAAGACCTGGAGGGAGGAGTGGGATTGAAGGGAGTGAGGGAGTTTGTTCCAGAGGCGGGAGAAAAGAGGAATGAAAGAGTGAAGGTGAGCAGAGAGCAGAGATTTCGGCAGTTTAACCATCGGAGGTTTGCTGGCAGATCTTGTGCGACCTGTAGGAATATTTGGGGGACAGAGCACAGAGAGAGCTGGGGGTGCAAGGCCGGAGAGGAGTCGGTAGAAGACAAAAAGACCACCTACCTGCCTGCGGTGAGTGAGTGAAAGGCCCTCAGAGATAGCTTCATCACGGGAGATTCCAATAATTCTGAAAGCTTTGGTTTCAACAGCGTGAAGCCGAGCTAGGTGTGAGGCAGGAGCACCGGCCCATAGGGGAGAACAGTATTCCATTGAGCTGCGGATGAAAGCCTTGTATGTGGTGAGGAGCTCAGGTGTGCCGAGGAAGGTCTTCGCACGACGGAGGATGCCCAGTCGGCGACTGGCTTTGGAGGCCAGCTTGGAAATGTGGTTTTCCCAAGAAAGATCATGGCAGATAGTGAGACCCAAAAGCTTGAGCGACAGAACTTCTTAGAGAGGATTGTTGAGAAAGTAGATGGGAGGGTTGTCCAGTCGATCTTTTCGGAGAGACATAGTAAGAGTGTGAGATTTGTCAGGATTGAAAGACATGTTCCACTTGTTTGACCAGTCTGTGATTTTGTCCAAGTCTTCAGAGAGTGAGGAGGCTGCAGACTGCCAAACTGAGGGAAGAGGAATGGAGCGGCAGAGAGTGGAGTCATCAGCAAAGAGATAGAGAGGATTTTCAAGAGAGTCAGAGAGATCATTGATGAAGACCAGAAAAAGCACGGGGCCCAGAACACTGCCTTGGGGAACTCCAGGCTGAACAGGAAGAGGAGATGAGAGAAACCCATTCAGGGCCACACGTTGACGACGACTAGAGAGGAAGTCCGCCAGCCATGCGTGGAGATTTCCATGGATACCAAAGGAGGAGAGTTTGGTGAGCAGAGCGGGGTGCCAGACCGTGTCGAAGGCACGTGATATGTCGAGGGAGACAGCTCTAATTTCCTGTTTGGCATTGAGGACCTCCATCCATTGTTGAGACAGCAGAAGCAGCATGTCCAGAGTAGAGTGACCTGGTCTGAAACCAAATTGATGATCAGAGATCAAGCCATTGGAGAAGAGGAAAGATTTCATATCCGAAGCAATGATGGATTCCATGACTTTGCTGATAATTGGGAGAAGGCTGATTGGTCTGTAGTTGCTAGGATCTGTTTTTGCACCTTTTTTGTGCAAAGCGGTGATGTTGGCTGATTTCCAAGCAGATGGCAGTTGACCTTGAGCAAAAGAGAGGGTGAAGAGAACAGAGAGAGGGTGAGATAGAGCGGCAGAGCAGAATTTTAGGACCCGTGGGCTGATGCCGTCGGGTCCAGTTGCAGAATCAGAGTCGAGGGTTGACAGAAACTTTTCCACCTTGTCAGGAGGAAAGGACACGGTGTCCAGGAGCAGCACGGTATGACTGGGTATGGTGGGTACAGAGAGGGATGGGTTTGGGACACAAGATTTAGAGGCAAATACAGAGTTGAGGCATTCAGCTTTTTCACGTGCGGAGTCAGCTGTGTAGCCGTTTGAGGTAAGGGAGGGGATGGAGGGGGAACAAATACCAGAAACGGATTTGACCAGACGCCACCAGGATTTGGAAGAGGGAGACAGATAAGAGAGTTCGGTCTTGAGAACGGAGAGATATTGTTCCCTGGCTCTCCTGAGGGTGGACACACACTTGTTTCGGGCTTTGTGAAAGGAAATGAGATTTCCTTCCGTTGGATTTGCTTTCCAGGAGACGAAGGCAAGTTGTTTCTGGGCAACAGCCTCACCACAAGATTCCGTGTACCATGGACGGGAGGAAGGGTATGACAACTGAAGACGAGATGGGATAAATCTGTGCATGAGAGAGAGCAATTTACTTTGGAAGAATTCCCAGGATGAGTTGATGTCAGAGGTGGTAGAGATGGGAGACCAGTCCAGATGATTGATGGCTGCTTGAAGACCGTGCCATTTGGCCTGAGTGAAATGCCACACTCGTCGACGCTGAGCAGGCTCCCTGAGGATGGTCAGAGAGATGTCCACTTTAACAAGGACATGATCAGATGATCCGATTGGAGCAGAAGAAGAGCAGCAGACATTTTCAGGGAAGTTAGTCATAACCAAGTCCAGAAGAGAAGATGTTCCGTTGACTGAGATCCGGGTCTGGAAATTGACAGATTGTGTCAGTCCCAGTGAGTCGCAGAAGTCCTTTGCTGAGGAGCCATGGCTGGTGAGAGAGGTACCCACACCCAGCCAACTGGCATGATGACAGTTTAAATCACCACATATGAGGAAGAGAGAGTTGGGATGAGTAGATAGAAGTTGGTCCATATTATCAGACAGTGAGATGTAGATGGAGTCATCACTGTTTGGTGGACGATACAACACACATATGAACAAGAGGTGGGAGCGAAGGGGAAGCCGTAGCCAGAGGTATTCCTGGGGGTGAGGTGGAGAGAGTGCAGTGCAGGGCGAGTGAGGAAGAGAGTTTTTGATAAAGATAGCAACCCCGCCTCCAGGACGAGGCTCAGGTCTATCATACCGGAGGAGGGAGTAGCCCGGGAGAGATACTAAGGAATCAGAGACATCATAAAGGAGGTTGAGTTTCTGTTAAGCAGATCACGTCTGGTTTGACAGAAGCAACCTGTATGGAGAGATCAGTTAAGTTTGAACGAAGGCCCCGGATGTTTGAGGTCCATACCGTTAATGAAGAGGAAGGGGGAGCATCAGATACAGAACAGGGGGGAGGAGGGGTAGGGTAAGATGTCGAAGAGGTGGAAGAGGTAGGGAGAGCTGTTGAAGGTGTGTCAGAGATTTCAGAATAGCTCGGAGAAAGGGAAGGATGGGGCGGACAAAAGGTTTGATGGTGATTGGGTGAGGCACAATGAGGTGTTATTTGAGGAGGGGGAAGAGCGAGGCAGAAGGTTGGGGGAGATGGAGGTGAGAGTTGGAAGGGGGAAGAAGCGGGGAGGATGCTTTGAGGAGGGGGAGTGAGAGGGGGTAAATTGAGAAGCAATGAGGGTGGGGAGATTTGAAGGGGAGGGGTGAGGGGGGAGTTTGGGAGGGAAGGGACAAGGGGAGGGATTTGAAAGGGATGGGATATGGGGGAGATTTGGAGGGGAGGGGTGAGGGAGGAGTCTAGGAGGGGAGGGGCGAGGGGGCGTCTTGGCGGGGAGGGGTGAGGGGGTAGTTTAGGAGGGAGGGGGCAAGGGGGGAGATTTGAAAGGGATGGGTGATGGGGAAGATTTGGAGGGGAGGGGTGATGGGGAAGATTTGGAGGGGAGGGGTTATGGGGAAGATTTGGAGGGGAGGGGTGAGATTGGATTTTAGAAAGTGTACGATTTATGGGAAACGAACATTTATTGCAAAATGAGTTTCTTGTGACCTTCGAGTTAAAAATACGTTGAAGGACGCTGGATGGAGGATGGAGTGCAGGAGAGTTTAGGGAATGTAGAAAAAAGGCACTATAGGAGATGGATATTTTTTTTGGGATGAATTGATTTGGTGAGCAAGTCGAAAGCAGCCTTTTAAAGAAGAAGAAAAAGGTGTTATAAAATATGACGGAATACATAACTTGAGGGGAAAGTGTAAACATTGAAGGTTAATAACAGTGAAAACTATCTGGGGAAATGGGGGAGAAACACGTGGTCGAAGAACGAACGAACGAATAAGAATGAATAAACGAATGAGAACAGAGAAGGAAATGTTTTTTTTTTTTTTTTTTTGAGTTGAGATTTACACAAGGAAGTAGGCTATGGGTGAAAAGCCTGGGAATACAGAGAACGAAAGTTATTGGATCACAAACGACGGACCGCTGAGAGAAAAACAAAGCCTCAAGGTTGTACAGTGTACACTGTACAAGGCCTCAAGACACAACACGAATTAACACGATTTTCAATACAGGTATGAAAGATTTTCACCGAAAAATCTTCGTCGGGACACAATATACGTACAACACCATAAATAAATACAGTTTTAACGAAAATACAAATGGGAACAATCACTTAACTTCGATTTCAAATCGTTCGCGATGCGGCAAAGGCCTTGCTCGCGACACGGCAAACAGACGATCAATTTATGAAAGAAAAACACCGAGAAACAACCAAAGTTGCACACAATAACTTCACACACCGAAAGATAAATACAGTTTCGACAAAATACAATTGTGAACAGACTTAACTTCGAAAAACGTGGAGACCGTGTGGAGCTTCGAAAATCCCTCCCACCGTCTCCGAGATCTCGCGAGATCTCAAGGAGGAAAGGACACAGAGTCCAGGAGCAGCTGGGTACGACTGGGTACGATGGGTACAGAGAGGGATGGGTTTGGGACACAAGATTTTGAGGCAAACACAGAGTTGAGGCTGGGAAGCTAATATTTGGACATGAGTGACCAAGTGATGTGGCTATCAAGGATATTTTTGATTTATTGATTAATCATTTCATCTATTAATTATTTATTGATTAATCGATTAATTATTTATTGAGTAATCAATTAATTATTTAATTTTTTATAAATGACTTATTTAATTAAATTTCTAAAAGATACATCTTCGGATGAAGCACTAGTGGCTTAGTTATGCGATTAGCCAATTGATTATGAAAATATTTTGTGATAATCTTTTATTGATTTTAATTATACAATTAATCAATCAATTAGTGTACACCTCTCCCTCCCAATGCAGCCTCAATGAGCTGCACCGCCAGAGGCGCCCCGGAAATGCCGCGCTGCAGCATATTTAATTATTTGGCATGGGGCGGTGTACTTTGAATGTATGTGTACTTGTTTGTTTGTTTGTTTTCATGTTTTCTTGTTTGTTTTCTTGATTGTCCGGGCGATATCTCAGCCATCCTTTGAGCTTGGAAGCTGAAATTTCGGCACAATAGTGAGCAAGTAATTTGTCAAAAACGGTATTTTTTGTTTTTTGATTAATCAATTAATTGATGAGTTATTTAATTATTAGCGATTAATTAAGTACTTATACATTTCCTTTCTCTTCTGGCCATTATCTCAGGCACCTTTTGAGTTAGGAAGCTGATATTTGGACATGCCAATGACTAAGTGATTTGGCTGCAAAGGCTATTTTTTATTCATTGATTAATCAATTAATCAATTAATCGATTAATTATTTAATTATTCGATTAATGACTAAAAATTTTTTTTTAAGTTACAGATTCTGATGAAATGGTGGTGGTTTATGTGTTATATTAGCGAATTGATTAATTATTTCATTTTTAAATGATTATTATTTATTTATTTTCTTTATTAATTATTTATTTATTTTCTTTCTCATCTGGGCAATATCACAGGCCCGTTTTGAGCTAGGAAACTAATATTTGGACATAACAGTGACCAAGTGATGTGGCTACAAAGGATATTTTTGATTTATTGATTAATCACTTAATCGATTCATTATTTATTGATTAATCAATTAATTAATTAATTTTTTTAATTAATGCCTTATTTAATTAAATTTCTAAAAGATACATCTTTGGATGAAGCACTAGACTAGTGGTTTCGTTATGCTATTAGCCAATTGATTAAGAAAATATTTTATGATAATCTTTTCTTGATTTTAATTATGCAATTAATATATAAATTATTGCGCACCTCTCCCTCCCAATACAGTCTCTATGAGCTGCGCGGCGGTATTGCCGGGCGCCAATGCCGCGCTGGAGGATATTTAATTATTTGCAATGGGGGCGGTGTACTTTGAATGTATGTACTTGTTTTTTGTTTTTTTCGTATGAGTTTTCAAGGCTGAATCGAGTTCACGTCTATATAATAATAGCGTAAGGACTCGACTTTGTTATCCCTTTTACGCCGCACCCAGTGACCCGATGCCCACGGCACTAATGGATCTACGATCTACGAACCTCGCTCTTTGTTTATCACGTACAGCCATACTCTAAAAATCTGAATTAGCCGACGTTGGGGCCCAAAAGCATCCGATTAACTGCCGATACGACGCCATCTTACGACGCCATCGTATTGGCGTCTGCTGGGCGAAGGCGAAGCAAGCCGTCCACTGATTGGAATGGCGAAGGCGAAAGCAAGCCGTCCACTGAGTGGACAATCCAGAGCATGCATTTGTGCCGGTGTCGACGATCGTTGTTCATATACGCACTCTTCATTCTCATCTTTCTTCCTAACTCTTACTCGGACAAGCAAATCCCCTATGCCATCCATAATGGTACACTCTATCCATACACCACATCCTCCCTTCCGTGGATGTTCCACGGGTTTCGGCTCGTCAAGGATTAATAAACAAACTCCATTTCACGTGTGCATGGACATGTAATTCACACATGTAAAATAAATAAATAAACAGGCGGGAAATTGCCGAGAGATATTTTTTCGTTCTTATTTTATAAGCTATGTGCACGTACACTTTGAATATGAATGAATGAATGAATGAATGATCGTTTTAAGGCCATTTTCCCCGCCAGAGCGGGGGTTAGCCTTGCGGGCCCCATGACAATCATGGTTCCCTGTTTGAGGCAATGTTTTTATGGCCGGATGCCCTTCCTGGCACCAACCCTTAGTCGCCTCTTATGATGCGCAGGGATACGGTGTACCTATTCTAAACCGGGGTACACACCGGGGTACACACTTTAAAGAATTTTATTTGAAATCTTTAACTTTAAAAATGTAATTTTGTATGCTGTAACGAAAAGAGTAACTTAAGTTTTCGCGGGACAGAAAGGTGCAATATAATGTTCTTATACACCGCCCATAGGACCTTTTCCCAGGGACTTTTCCATTTGAGCTGTATTTTTCATACAGTCGGAATGTTTCATTCTTCAGATGTAGTCACATTAAAAAGTTGCAATTAGGTACTCTTCACATGGGGAGAAGGGCGGAGCATCGTTTACGTGTCGCCACTCGCGTTTGTAAATGCTATCTCCAAAATGAATAAAATAATGAGGGAACAGAACGAGACCGCCAATGAACGTTAACACAGACTTGCACGGGATGCTGAGCAACAAAGACATTGGAAGGTAATTTTTGCTCAGCAAACATATGCAAGAGCAGCTGTAAAGAATCCGGATGAAGTATCGGATAATGTTGTTGAAGATCATCATTGCGGTCCGAGTCCGATGGCGTCACCATGCATGTATTGTTCTGCGAAACATTTCACAAATGAATGAACAGGACAAGGGGGTGGATTTACACTGTGTTACTCCAAGAGAAAAGTTCAATTACCTCTAATATTTGCCGTACCTGTTCGATTGGAACAACTGTCGGAGTAGTGGGGGTGGGGGAAGAGGAGACTGGGGAGGGGGGAGGCGACTGGGGGAGGGGGGGAGGCGACTGGGGGAGGGGGAGAGGAGACTGGGGTAGGGGGAGAGGACACTGGGGGAGGGGAGAGGGGAGTGAGGGAAGGGGAGAGGGGAGTGAGGGAGGGGGAGAGGAGACTGGGGGAGGGGGAGAGGAGACTGGGGGACAGTGGGGGAGGGGAAGAGGTGACTGGGGAAGGGGGAGGCGACTGGGGGAGGGGGAGAGGAGACTGGGGGAGGGGGAGAGGAGACTGGGGGACAGTGGGGGAGGGGAAGAGGTGACTGGGGGAGGGGGAGAGGAGACTGGGGGAGGTGGAGAGGAGACTGGGGGAGGAGGAGAGGAGACTGGGGGAGGGGGAGAGGAGACTGGGGGAGGGGGAGAGGAGACTGGGGGAGGCAGAGAGGAGACTGGGGGAGGTGGAGAGGAGACTGGGGGAGGGGAGAGGAGACTGGGGGAGGGGGAGAGGAGACTGGGGGAGGGGGAGAGGAGACTGGGGGAGAGGGAGAGGAGACTAGGGGAGGGGGGAAGAGACTGGGGGAGGAGGAGAGGAGTGAGGAGGAGTTGGAAAGGAATGAGGAGAGAGGCGTAAAGCGACCCCCACTCTCCCCCGTGTGTGACCCACTCTCCCCTGTGGGTGACCCACTCTCCCCCATGTGTGACCCACTCTCTCCCATGTGTGACCCACTCTCCCCCATGTGTGACCCACTCTCCCCCATGTGTGACCCACTCTCCCCCGTGTGTGACCCACTCTCCCTTGTGTGTGTGACCCACTCTCCCCTGTGTGTGTGACCCACTCTCCCCGTGTGTGTGACCCACTCTCCCCCATGTATGTGACCCATTCTCCCTCATGTGTGTGACCCACTCTTCCCCGTGTGTGACCCACTCTCCCCCATGTGTGTGACCCACTCCCCGGTGCAGTGTGCGTGATGTGGGAGGGATGGGGGCGGGGAGGGAGAGGATTTAACCTCTTGAAGTCACATTTTACATGAGATGTAATTACAGATATCAAACTATATTTTCCCATGTGCACGCACATGCATTCACATGTTATCAGAAGTAAATAAATTGTGTAGATTACATCATTTGTAGATCTGATAACTTGCCAGTAACCATTTTGTAAAACTGAATGTGCAGGTGCAGCATCTGACTCAATATGCGCAAATGTCACACACGTCCATGCCCGTGGGATTCCCACTGATGGCCCCACTAGTATATACTGTATATATATTCACTGCCACAATGTATGTACTGTTTGTGTGCTCCGAAAGAGCTATTATATCCTGCAGCGCTAATTTCATGAATATACTCGGTGACAATGGTTATCGGGAGTATATTGTTACGGATCGCGGATTAAGATGTTATTTACCGAGCGGTGGTATTGCCGCGACCTAACAGTTATTCCCCGACTAGACCCCGATTCCACCCGACGTTGACCAAGTCGCGCTATGCTAAATCAATGATTTGGAAAGGACACAACGACTGGGATAAATGAAACGACACAAGGGGTACAGTTCTCAAGACCTCCGGAGGAGGATATAATTAGTGGTGGAAAAGAAGGGTAGATTACAAGGTAATGAGGGAAAGACACAGAAGAGATAGGCACTTAGTTACAGTCTTATCTTATCCCCGACAGACCACAGACAAACGGGACAAGACTGACTTACACAGGGATTGATGGCAGGGAAGGACAGGCAGTCGATAGCACAAGGTGCACCTTGGCTCAGGGACAGGATACAGCTCGGTCCAAAACATGCAGGGAGGTATTGCAGCGCTCGGAGGTGGCGTCTCTCTTCCTTCAAGTCCAGCGCGCATCTGACGTCACCTCCCTCTTCCTGCGCATGCTCAACGGGGAGTGACATGCCCTCGGCTGCTTGACTCCGCCCCAGATGGGACCGGTCCGCCGCTCCCATTGGGTGCGGGGGTTACCGGGCTCCGCCCTTGACGAGGAGCTGACAGCGAGCCCCTACGTGGTAACCCCGTCGAGCACATTTCCGATGGCGGCTAACCAAGCTGGAGTGAGGACGCGCACTCCCCGCGCCGCCGCCGTTGTTGTTGCTGTTGTTGTTGTTGTTGCTGAACCGTGAGGAAGAGCTGCGGGGAGGTATTGGGAGGTCCTAAACTTCCTGACGGTGCCATACAATCACATTCTGGTGCAACGAAGAGTCAGAATTAATGGAAACGAGTCCTTAACTGACATAGACTAAGAATAACTAGCAAGATGTCCTATAGTTGTCTACGTGAGATGCGGTGGACCTGGATGCGACATTTAATGGGGGAAATAGGGGGAGGTCGGGTCTACAGAGTGTTGTTTACAGAAAATGGGACTAGGGAATGGGGGATTGGGGATAGTTGGGAAGTACTGAGGAAATAGGGGAATATTTACAAGCGGATATGGATGGAGGCCAATCTCATATCCGCAACAATATAATCAAGAGATATGTCCCCAAGTTTCTCAACACGACAAAGGAACACAAGATCGGTCCTGACAAATGTCTGGTATATTTCAGGATGCCATGGAAAGGTCAATCATCACAAAGGTTTGAAGAACAAATCAAACATGCGGTATGAAACGCATACCTGGCTGTGCAACCTCGAGTAATCTTCACTTCTCGCCGTCTGCTCACGTCAGTCAACAAGGATGTGCTGCCCACCTCACAAATCAGCAAAGTTATATATGAGTTTAAGTGCCAATGCGAAGCTCGGTACATGGGCCGTACAACCCAAAGGTTTGCTGATCGTATCAAACAGAAAGCCCCCCTCGCGATTCAAGGAAACGACTTGGGAGTGAGGACTCAACCAAATGATTTGAGTGAGGACTCAACCAGATAATTTGAGTGAGGACTCAAATTATTATTGCTTGAACAGCATCCAAGGAACATTATTCTGTACAGGTAGGTACATAGTCTTCTATTTGAAGAGGCAACCTCAATAAGGTGTCTACTACAGAACTACTCCTGTGAGGCCTATACTTAATTGTGAATCAGTAGTCGGCCAACTCTCCTACCCATCTGTGCCCATCACGTTTAGTTTGGCACTGCTTGTCACATATGTCAATGGATTGTTATCTGTGCAAAGGGGCGTAGTAAAGGTAATCTCTGAATTTGTCCGCCACAGCCCATTGAGGGCTAAGAACTTGAGTTTGCTGGAGTGAAGGTTATAATTAATATCAGCAGGAGACAAAGTTTGAGAGCGAAACCCAATCACGCGCAGCTTCCCATGTTGCTCCTGATATAGCACAGCCCCTTAGAAGTGCCTGTGCACAAAATGAATGGTTCATCGAAGTGTGGACAACCCATCACTGGTGGCTGGGTCCACGGCATTAAAAGATTCAAACCTCTCTGATGTGAATCATTCCATTTAATAGGCTGACCAGAATGGGCCTGGCTGGATTTGACTTTAATCTTCTTGCCAGCCTCTTGGAGTTGGTTTTCTCACTTGACTCAACTTTAAACAAGTCATAGAGTGGCTCCGCAATTCTGGGAAAATCCTGAACATATCAGCGATAATAGACAATTAGACCATGTAGCTTCCGTAAACGCCCAACATTGGTAGGCTTTTGTTGTTTCAGAGCTAACACAGCAGCACTGTCTTTTTTGTCCATTTTGTATCCCTCTTCCCAGACAATCATGCCAAGATATCCAATTTCTTGCTTGAACAGATCGCATTTGTCAGGATGAAGCTTTAGGCCATAGGATTTGAGGTGCTGCAATACATCGAGTACATTCTCCACTTCTTCCTCAGGTGTCTTGGCATAAACGATGATGTTATCAAAGTACGGTAAGCAGATGTTGTCTCGCAGCCCTTTCAAACATTCCTCCATACACTGTTGGAATGCAGCAGGGGTATTTGTTAGCCCAAATGGGATCTTGTCCCACTGGAAAAGCCCCCAAGGAGTCACAAATGCAGTGACATGTTTACTGTTTTCATACATAAATCCTTGGTGGTAGGCTTTTCCATTGTCTAAAAGTTAAAAAAAAGTGACCAGTTAAATTATTCAAGGTATTCTCTGTACCTGCGGGATTGAATATCTGTCTACTATGGCCTTTTGATTCAACTGTCAGAAGTCCAACACAAGCGTAAGGAACCATTTCGTTTCCGCACACACACCACAGGAGAAGAGTAGGGGAACGACACTTCGTAATCCATCCTTGATCCAACAAATCTTGTAAGTAAGCTTTGACATCTTGTTACAATGGAGGTGGGATGGTGGGATGGCAGATGGCAATGGAGGTGGGATACCTCCTTTGTATAGGTTTTTCATCCTGTACATTTATCTCTGTTTGCAGGTTTGGAATACACCCAATATCATTGGAGACCTTTGAAAACAGCAAACTCTCTTGCTGCAGCATTTTTTGAGCAATTTTTTTTCATGACTCAAATACTTCAAATCAACTGGTGGATCCCACTCTTCTTCAAATGTCACCGTAGAGGTTTGCTCAACCTCTGCGGTTCTCAACTCCGAGGAGAGTCCTTCCAGGTAAGTCAATGGTATGTTTACTTGAATTATAAGCTAGAATGTTCACCTTGTGGAAACTTCAAGCAGACAATTCAACAAGTGTTTCACTAAGTGTCAGCCCTTCTGGCCAGCACTATTCTTGGTCAGGTACTAGCAGCGCTGGAGTTTTGACTGCAAGTGGATGAGAACGAACATGACAAGGGATATTTGTTGTTCTCCCGGGAAGAATTTTGAGTTTGGTGACAGCCTTTACGCACGGAAACTGGTCCCTCCTCTCGATTCTGCACAGTCTGGTAGACTTTATATATATTCGTGATCGGCTTAGCTCCAGAAACGAATAAATTAATGACTCCGGTGGCACTACTATATTGTCAGACTTGGCCTTGTTCTGAGCCATCAACTCTGACATTACGTTGAGGCCAATTATCGGATCTGTCGCCGGTCCTTTACTGACCAAAACAGCAACTAAAATTGACTCTTCTCTGCCACTGTTTCTAAGCTTAAACTCTGCTTCAAACCATCATATAATTGGAATTGGGCTTCCATTCGAATCCTTTAATCATAATCCATACTGTAGGATTTCTTCCACTGGTCTTACTACAGTGTCTGGGAAGTTATCTTGTAGCCAGTTTCTGTTTGCTATACTTAGTTGGAAACAAGTATCCCAAAAGGCCTGGGCTTCAATGTCATTCAGTATACAGGTCAATATGCACCTTCCACCAACTAATTTGGGCACCTTATTTCTTCTAGTAGTGTCTAGACAGGTTGAAGAGAGATTTTATCTCAGACTTTAGGTTGTCTGTTTTCCATGTGGGGCTATTACGATATTTACTGCTGTCTATTGTTGGCCCTGCCCCATAGCCCGCTCGCCGTTTCCCGACACCGGTGGTTTGAATCGATTGACGGGACAATTTCTTTGATAGTGGGTAGATGATCCACAGTTCCAGCATTAGCGGCAGGGCTCTCTAGCACCATTTCTTTGGCAACGGGGGCAAGCACAGGTTCGAAACCGAGGATGGACTCCTCCTACACCTTCAGACTGAGAATTTGCTGCTTGTGGCTCCTTAATACTAGCCATATCTGCTTCCAACTGCTTCCCAGTCCCCAAGATCTTCTCGATTTGAGCGAAGTCATCTCCCACTGTGTTGATTTTCTGCTGAGGCTTGGTTGTGAGGGTTTGTTAGGGCTGAGGAATACTAGGATTATAAAACTAGGATTATAAAGATAATTATCAACATGTTCTTATCAACATGCCTTTCGATCTCTGCCTGATTTCAATTTTGGAATTCCTCTCTTCCTCTTGTCGAGCTGTGGCATTCACCTTCTCGATAAGCTCCTCATCTGAAATACGTACATCTTTCAGTTCTGTTTTCAGCTCTGCCCTAATTGAATCACTAACTAGGCCACTTCGAAGGGTATGTAGCATCATTGTCTGCACTAGTCCTGGATCATATTTAATTGGGAATCTGCCTCTTTAGAAGCAATTAGAACATGTCTCAGTTCAAGGACCCGAAAAAGAAAATCCTGTGGATTTTCTTTAGTACCTTGCATCGCAGAACTTAGCAGCTCATGAAGTTCATTAGGATCTTTCTGATGATAATGAGATCTCAGAATTTGTCTTTGATCAGAATTTGATCCCTGCTAAAAAGAAATCTGCATTTTCTTTGTTTTTTTTCTTCCTTTCATTATTTTAAACATCTCTATCTCTTTTGAATTGTAATTTACCCCCCTGAAAAAATACAACCTAAAATCTTATTTTCCTTACCTCAACCTATATTTCCACAAATGGAGGACCCATGGCATTTGTCCATGGATTTTTACTGGATGATGTGGTAAGTGGTTTGTGGAAGATTGCGAAGTGTGGTGTATTTATTCGGTGAATTGTTTTGCTGGGAAAATACACACAATGAACTGTCAAAGATAATTTGACCTATCTTTAGCAATACAAATAAAACAGTGGTATTAATTAATTAAGTATTACAGATGGAATCCTGTTTAAAATGCTCATATTGACAATGCCAGGCTAAACGTGATGGGCACAGATGAGTAGGAGAGTTTGCCAACTACTGATTCCCAGACTCCATATCAGCCAACAAATGAACCGCCCATGCAATATTATAAATTACCACAAGGGGGTGACAACTATCCAAACAGAACATGCATCGAAGCTTGAAGAGGTCCGAAGAGTTTCAGAATGCGAAACACCAATTTTCACAATAAAAGGAAATACAACGAAACTTAGACACTGGAGGAGGACACCGCTATATTCCCAATGCTTATAGGTACCTATCTAATTCCAGTTTAAACCTATGGCCCCACACCAAAACCACGAATAATGGAAGACGGGACCACCGGGAGTTAATTTCACATGGATAGCTGTCAAGACTAAAATTGGACAATGTGCCAATCTTGCGGTGGTGTGATGCACCTCTGTTCTCATGCATGTAAGGTAACTAGACACCCCTACAACCCACCTCAACCTTATAAATGTAACACAGCCCCCTCCCCTGAACCTTAGGCTCTTGATAAGTTAACTCAAGGCCAGGTGTTAGCACATAAAGACTCATACTCTAATTAATTATTTTAACTAATAAATTAGAAGAGGCTGTTTAAGACAAGACCATCTCTAACCTACACTAAACACTAAAATACAAATTTGAATACAATCAATTCAAAGTTTCAATAGTTAAAAAAAATCATGGCCTTGCCCTCTTCCAAGTTTTCAGAAAAGCAAACGATCCAGGGGCATGGAAAGAAAAATGCACAAAAATACATATGCCTACTTTAACAACAATTCCTAACAAATGCAAATTTCTAAATTGACCACACCCACAGTGCATGCCACTTGCTTGGGTCAGCGGAGCCCAATTCCATCTATCTATAATTCCAGTAATCTCTGTGTGTATGTATGTATGTATGTATGTATGTATGTATGTATGTATGTATGTTTGTCTGTGACCGCTGTTTCTCGACAACCACGGGTCCGATATACTTGAAACTTGCCAGGTATATTGCTGGGGACCCGAGGATGTGCCTTTTCAAGGTTTCATATTAATCGGACAAGTAGTTACCGAGCTATGTCCAAAAAACGATTCAACCAATCAGAGAGCAGCGAGTTATCACGTGTGCCGAACGTGGCGAACAGACTCTGCCTCGGACGGCAAATTTGAGAGCGTATTCATTTATTTCACGTTGGCAAACTATGTTGGCGTTAAACTATGTTTTAAAACTAATTAAAACTAATTTGCGATTCTTTCGCTTTCCTGCGCGTTTGTGCACGCTATGGCGATTTCTTTACCAAACTCCGCAAGCCGTTCGCTTTGGACCAAACCATTTCATGTAAATAGAGGGGGGGGGGGATTGTCACCGTACTCGCAAGCCGTTCGCTTTGGACCAAACCATTTCATGTAAATAGAGGGGGGGGATATAATTTTAGATATAGATATAGTACGGGCATGCCCTAGTATTTAAAAAATTAAACCCATCAAATGCACAGGCTCCATGCCCTTCAGAGCGAATGGAGCCTTTCATATTTAACACATGAACCCTTTTTTATTCCTATTTACTCCCCTGCAAAACAATGACATTTATCTACCGACATGGTAGTCACTAAGCAGGTGGTCCAAAAGATCGTAAAATGAGGTGTGCGGCATTATGTGGTACCTGGAAGGCAGAACCCAACTTGAGGAAAAATCACGAGTTCCCCATCCATTCCACCTGCCGGCATGAACACAGCTCCGATGTTGCCTCCTGGCTGACTGAACCTTACTCTCCTCCCAGCAAATTCTCCATTTCCAGGAGGAGCTCCTCATTCCACTCTCCTCAACAGCTCGACCCTCCTGTGGACATGCACAACCTCCCCGCCCACAAACCTTATTACACAGTACTAGTCGAAGAGGTAGATGGCTTCAATCAGAATTTTAGGTAAGGATGGTTTATCAAGCCTACTCTATATATAAAAGGGTGCTCATTCCAAAAAAAACAGTCCTATTGACCCCAAGTAAGACAAAATTGCCATTTTGACACTTTTTGGCCAAATGTGGGCAAAATCAGAGATTTTTAAACGAACGGTCTGTTGTTATCATTTTGTATCGAATGACCTTCTGAATATTTTACACTACTATTTTGTGGCCAAGGTCTGGCCAAGGAATAATAATCTGATCAATGTGGTCAACCTTTGTGGTTCCTGCTTCACTTACTTCTCGGCCATCAGGAATAACTCAGTTTTTCTCAATAATTTTATCGACAATTTGACTCTTTTGAGAAATTTAAATCTATTGAGCCAGTGTAGACAATCCTTTAGAACTCTGGTAGTTCAGCAGGTATATTTGTACACTGATCGTCATGGATTGCTTCTACTATAATAGGGTTGGGAGTTTATTCTCATGGAGCTTCTGGATCTTCTCTCTGAGGAACAAATTACATGATTTATTCCATTGTCCAAGATCTGACTTTCTTGATAAACCTGAAGCTTGCTTCCTTAGTGTTCTTTGATTTTGGACAAAAGATTGCATGGTTCAGAGGTAGCTCCTCAAACCCTCCTTCTGGGAGCCATTCCATGTAGCTTTTATGGACATCAAACAATTTCTTTGAAGCTTATTTCACAAAGATTTCAGAGTCTATATATGAAAGTAATCTTAAGAAAGCAGATTCTCATCTCTTTGTGTACGTTGCACCTTTTTCTTTTACTTGATCCTTGGCACCCTTAGAAATATACCTTGCTCTGCATATGCCTTATGGTACTTGACTTCCTTAGATATGAAGTCAATGTGTTCATATTCACGAAGGAGGTATTTGTCTTTCAGTTGCCTTGCGGCATTTATGATACTATCCTGTGTTTGTATTGTCTCACATAGAGATAGTGTTTCAAAACCGCTGGGGAAAAGCTTGTGGCCCGGCCCATTGCAGAAAATACGCTTTTTCTCCAGCACTCCAGTAGTTGAGGTAGTTATCACTGGTGGCTTCTCCACCATAGATCTTGTCTCAACAATATCTTCATCAGAACAAGTTTTCTTTCCCTTTGACTGTATCTGATAAGCCAAAAATTTACTGGAGCAGCCACTGTGAAAGTTTGCCTGATGAATTCACATACAACAAGGTACTTTTACCTCTTCTGATATTGTTTTCTGACTTGAGCTATGCCTCCAGCTGTTTCCCATGTCTGTTTAATGAATGGAGCCGCTGCATCACCATCAAGTTCTGTATCGCCACTCACATGCAGCACCCACTGCCAATGCCCCTCCACACCATCATCCATCTACAACCCAAACAAACACAAAATATTACTCAAAAATGCCAGTTGACTAAATGTGGTAAACTTTATAGTAAATATTCCACATTAATTATACCAGGTACACCATATGAAAAGACTATGACAACATGCAATCTCTCCACACCATGAAATTTCAAATTTGGCCAATTGTAGCCAAAAACTGGCCAATAATTGGCTACGATTTGTCACTTCTTCATTATATATCGTAAATACAACCTATATTATGTGATTCAGTACCCTTTACACATATATGTGCATCCATCATATGATCAGAACACCCAAATGCAGACAAACTGAATTTTGTCAAATATGGTCATAATTTGACCAAATATGGTCATAATTTGGCCAAATATGTTCATAATTTGGTCAAATATGTTCATAATTTGGCCAAATATCGTCATAATTTGGCCAAATATCGTCATAATTTGGCCAAAAAGGCAATGTTGTCTCATGTGGGGTCAATAAGACTGCTTTTTTGGAATCTGCATCCTCTTCTACATGGAGTAGGCTTGTTAAACCATGCTTACCTAAAATTCTGATTAAAGCCATCTACCTCTTGGACTATACTCTCTCCTTGGCTCCCTTTACTTAGCTGCCACCTGCCATGCCGGGTAATAAGTGTTCCGAACATGCCAAGGCCTGCACACACACACACAAAGACAATACAATATCATTCCATTTTCTTCACACGATGTTGTACACATTATACACCTTCTCCATTCAGTGCAACATGCTGGCCCTAGCCGTCATGACTGCCTGCAGCCCATTTCCCAAACCAATTCCCCGACCCACATGCATACCCACTGAGCAAGGCCTGGTGATTTGTGATAGTGGGAAGAAGTCTTAATTTTTATTCACTCAAAATATTCATTGCGGAGGTCATTCGTTACCAGGAGTGCCTGTTGTGCAGCCAATCATTGCTATAACAGATGCTAGGGCAAAGGAGAGTCCTATTCAGCCCATAAAGCCAATGACTCATTCCCCTCTGGAATCATTGGTAAGACATGTATCATGCTTACCAATGACAACAAAGATTGCCTCTTTGAAGGGCTTGTTGTTGTTGTATAGCCCCGGACAATTTTTTTCGAACAAGCCCGCAGCATGTAGCCAATCTGTCGATCTCCCAAAAGCGACTCAGATATACCCCACATTCAGGATGGTGTACCCCCACCTTCATGAAGTCAGGGCCACGACAGAGAGAGAGAGACAGAGACAGAGAGACAGAGACAGAGACAGAGACAGAGAGAGAGAGAGAGAGAGAGAGAGAGAGAGAGAGAGAGAGAGAGAGAGACAGAGACAGAGAGAGAGAGAGAGACTTTGACTTTTAAGCTCTTTTTATTATAAAAGTATAAAACAAGAATACCACCAAAAGCAATCAATCAGGGCAATCAGTAAAATCATAGCAATCCCGAAAGGAAAAAAACAAACGGTGCACTGCAAACCCAGCAACAGAAAGGTGCAAATGCCAGAAAAAAAACAGCACACGATAAGAAACACCCGCACTGTATTATACGGAGATTAACAATTTGTTTTCCTGGACCTCACAAATCCCTCCAACACACCAAGTCGCAACAAAATTAGCAAGGTCGTTTGCCGTTTGGACACAGCCAAATTCAAGCTTGAGCCTTGCTGACACCAATGAACTAAAGAACACCATGATACTGCATTCCTGCATGGGTCTGCCGCCCAGCTTCGCCTTCCGCGACAGGTATACGGCCAGTTTAGCAGTAGCGGTTAGGAACCCGAATACAATGGATGTGGTTCCCTTTTTGGGAGGAAAGCCAAAGATGTAAGCTTTCAAAGAAAAGGTAACCTGCAATCTATGGGAAATAAAATTTAACCAATGAAACAAAGGAGAAAGTCTTTCACAATTAATGAAAGCATGAAGCAAATCTTCCCTCGCCGGACAAAAGGGGCAACAGCCGGAAATGGGGGAAAAAAAACGGATGACAGCATTGGAAGGAACAATCCAGTGGGCCAAACGCCACTGAAGGTCACCTGTTCTTTTAGAAATAAGTCCAGCATACATTGTATCCCATAAAGGCTCAGAGGGGGGACCGGGAGGCAAGAGTCCTTTCCACCGGGTAACCCCAGCTAGAGGTGGGTCCCCAAGAAGAAGTTTCACACAAGACCTATAGATACTCTTGCTGCTCATGCCATGGAAGGGGGGTGACCCTGCGCTCATGGGGGGCAGCTCGTTTGGGGTAAAAGTGACCCCTAATTTTGGGACTGTGGGCTCGACCTCTATGTCCTGCGTCCAATGTAGGCCTAGCTGGTGGCCCTTTCGGATCACCGCTCTTAGTATATTCTCGATTTGCCTCCTGGACCGAACACCTGTTAGGTCCGCCAGCTCGTTCGCAGGCTTCCATCCCTGTCCAGAGTCGTGTCGGAGATGACACACTTTCAGGATGTTGGCCGCTATAAAATGCTGGCAGAAGTCGCGACTCCTCGGGATATCGGGGAAAAGTGAGTTGAAAAATAAAGGCTCATGTGCATACATGTTAGTGCCATACGAGTCTGTTTGGCGACTTATCGAAACGCCCTGCCAGGCATTCACGAGGCTCTGATAAAAAACTGGGAGCAGAGATGTATCGGTGTGTTGAAGGTTGGTCAGGAAAAGTTCCTGTCCGTATCCGAGCCTCCCAGCTCGTTGAAGAATGGAGCAGGCTAAGGGCTTTCCTGGTAGGTGTTCTGCATACAGCAAGCGTTGGATGGAGCGGAGCCGGAAGGCCAACAGGCGGCATTTCACATCGACTAGGCCATGACCACCCTCGGCCAAGGGACAACATATGGCGCTGGGTCGAAGCCAGTGGTAGCCTCCCCAAAAAAAATCCACCAGTTTCCTCTGGATAGCTTGGAGCAAAACCTCCGGTGGTTGCAGGCAGATGAACCGGTGCCACAAAAGGGTAGTGACGAGGTTGTTGACAACTAGCACGCGACCCTTATAGGACAGGTGGGGTAGAGCTCTTTTCCATCGGCTCAAACGCCCATCTACCTGGTCAATGATCCTGTCCCAATTGTTCTGGGCATACTGAGGAGGTCCGAGGAAGACGCCCAAATACTTGATGCCATCGTTTGCCCACACTAGTTCTGCAGGAAGGGGAGGTGGTGGTAATAACGGTGGCATAGATAAGTCGTTTTTTGGAAAGGGGATCCACAGAGCCTTGCTTTTCCCCCAATTACACCTTAATGATGAGGCAAGGTTGAAGTCCGACAAACACTTTGCCATGGCGTCACTGTCGCATTTTCTTTTTATAATGACACACAGGTCGTCGGCATAAGCTGACAGGGTCAAAGGTGGGTGTCCTGGAGAAAGGGCAAGTCCAGGGATATCCTTTCTGAGGGCGATTAAGAGGGGCTCCAAGGCGAGGGCAAATAATAGACCTGAAAGTGGACAACCTTGCCTTACCCCTCTCTGAACCTTTATGGGTGGGCAAAATTCGTTGTTAACTTTGATCAGGCTGGAGATGTTTGCATATAACAAAGCTATGTAGGCTCTAAAATTTGTGCCAAGCCCGCAAGCTTGTAACACATGACACAAAAACTCATGATCAATGCTATCAAAGGCTTTTGCCAGGTCAAGAAACACCAATCCAAAATCCTCTTTAACACATTTACCAGTTAACAAATCTCTGACTAGGAATATGTTGTCATAGATGGATCTGCCAGGGATGCCGCAACTTTGATCAGGTGACACCAGGTCCCCGATAACTGTCTTCAACCGGTTCGCAAGGACCTTGGAAAACAGTTTGTAATCCGTGCACAACAACGAGATCGGACGCCAGTTTGACAGGTGTCGGAGATCGCCAGTCTTGGGTAGCAGGCAGAGTACTGCTCTTCTAAAACTGAGCGGTAATTCTCCGGATAAAAGAGATGCATCCAGAACATTGAGCAGCTCTGGGCCCAAAATGTCCCAGAATGCCGAAAGAAATTCGGCCGGTAGGCCATCGATGCCAGGGGCTTTTCCCGACTCCATCTCAGCGAGTGCACCGGATAGCTCTGGAAGGGTAATTGGAGCATCCAGTTCCAGACGTTGGGCCTCAGCCACGGAAGGAAGGTGAGAGGTCAAAACATTCATCATTTCGTGAGAAACTGTTTTGGCCTTGAAAAGTTCAGAAAAGAAATCAATTATATTTAATCTTATATCACTCGGATTTGTTAGGATGTTCCCCCCTGGGTCCAAAACCGAAGATATGAGTCGTGCTGGTTTCTCTATAGTTTCTAGGTGAAAGAAAGCCTTAGTTGGGGTATCTGAAACCTTTATATTTTGTATTCTTAGCCGAACTAGTGTGCCCGCTGCTTTTTCATGGATCAAATCCCTTAATTGGGCCTTCTTCTCGAGTAGCAACCGATAGTTCACTGGGTTGCTCTCATTGGCCAACTTGCTCTCTAACCTTAAGATGTCTGCTTCCAAGCAAGCCATCGTGATATGTTTTACATTGGTACAGTGCGAATTAAATTGTTGACAAAATACTCGAATTTGGGCCTTTAGGTTATCCCACCAGAGGCTAATTGAGGAGAAAGAAGATTTTTTAGTACTCATTTCAGCCCAGAAATCACGAAAGGAGTCTGTAAATAAACTGTCCTCTAAAAGTTTAACGTTAAACTTCCAGTAACTATTTCTGCATGTGGGTCGAGGAAAAGAAAGATCTAAGGTTACCATATGGTGGTCTGAAAACAATGACGGAGAACAACCTGACGAGGCCGCGACGTTCTTAAAGGGTACATTTATGTACCAGCGGTCGAGTCTTGCCGAAGACACCCGGCCATTGGCACATCGACACCAGGTAAACTGGACTGTGTTGGGGTGGTGCAATCGCCAAACATCCAGTAGACCGGCCGTCTTAAAGAAACGGGATAGGTCCGCATGGGACTCGGGGTGGGGTTCTGCCGAGTTTCTGTCTTTCGGAGGGTCAAAGGTGCAATTAAAGTCACCACCAATGCACACACATTGATCGAGATCAACTGATTTCAGGTGGTTTACCATGGAAGTGAAGAAGGCCTTTCGGTCCCTGCTCTCACTAGGTGCGTACACATTGAAAATGGTACAGCGGAAGTTTTGATGTGCAAGCTGGAGGGAAATAAGCCGGCCTTTTATGACTTCCTGAAAATGACAAGACTCGAAAGCTAGGCCTGGCTTTAGAAAAAACCCAACCCCAGCAGATGAGGCTGACAGATTGCTAAAATAGCATTGCCCTTTGAAAGTTTGGCACCAGTCATGTTCCACGTTAGGTGTGATGTGGGTCTCTTGTAGTAAAAGAACATTTGCCTTTTTACGGTCAAACAAGTTTTTGACTTGGGCCTGACGGAGGTGGCTTGCACCCCCACCATTCATGTTTAAGGTCGCAAAGGAAATGTTTTTCATTCCGTGGTAATGAAATCGCCCTGTGCTTGGGAACACTCTGCACCTGCTCGGGTAACAAACTTTCTTAACCTGTGGAGTTGAGATTTCGTCAGGTCAAAATCCTCACGCGCTTTGATTATTGACTTTGCGGTGCACATGAATGCAGCCAAGTCAGGGAAATTGTCTTTAATGACAATGTTGCGGTGACGATACGTTTCGTTAAGGAAGGTAAGAACGAGTTGAGGGGATACCTGCGAGTGACCTGTCATTGTTTGTGACAGCGCGGTTGCCTCAATGTCATCTTCGGACTCAGACACGTCAGATAACATGTCGTCGGGATCTGGGGTATTACCCGCTGCCCCCGCGGTCTTGTCTGGGGGCACCTTCACAAGTTTCTCAAGGTGTTCCCGAGGGCACTCGTTAACACTTTGGTGGATATTTGTTTCTGGGGTCGGAGCTTGGGTTTGAGATCCCGGCAAACTCAGATTTGCTGGCCCCGTTTGTACAGTGGGAGCGTTTATTGAATCCTTAGTCTGCTCGGTATTTAAAGGGGGGGCAGGCGGAAAACCATTTCCCAGCTCGGAAATGGTAATACTTTCACTGGAGGTTTCGCACTCGGAAACTTCCAGGTGAGAGGTACAAATTTTATTTTTTGGCTCATTTACATAATGAGACTCACTGGTGTCATTGGCAACGGTATCCATGTTCTCAGTTAGTGAGGGAATGTCAGAGGGGCACTCGGACACGTGTGCGCCGGAAATGGTGCCGCCCATGACCGCCTTCTTTGCAGCACCAGCGAAACTGCTTGGCGCTGGTGCTCTTCGCTTTTTAGAAAACACTGTGGATTCTTCGTTCATGGGTTCGGGAAAGGGGGCAATGCTAGTTGTGTCAGTCGCATCGGTGGGTGTCGTCACATTGGAATCGAAAAGCACCGGTGTGACAGACGACTCAGTCGGGGTGTCAGAAGGTACGGTCGGGGTGTCAGAAGGTACGGTCGGGGTGTCAGAAGGTACGGTCGGGGTGTCAGAAGGTACGGTCGGGGTGTCAGAAGGTACGGTCAGGGTGTCAGAAGGTACGGTCCGGGCGTCCGAAGGTGCGGTCGGGGTGTCAGAGGGTACGGTCCGGGTGACGGAAGGTACGGTCGGGGTGTCAGAAGGTACGGTCAGGGTGTCAGAAGGTACGGTCCGGGCGTCCGAAGGTGCGGTCGGGGTGTCAGAGGGTACGGTCCGGGTGACGGAAGGTACGGTAGGGGTGACAGGAGATACGGTCCGGGTGACGGAAGGTACGGTAGGGGTAACAGGAGATACGGTCCGGGTGTCAGCGAGCATGGTCGGGGTGTCACAAGGCGCGGTGGAGGGATTGGCCTTTTTGCAAGCCCTTTCGTTATGTCCCGGTTCACCACACTTCGGACAAGCGGCCCTAGGACAGAATCTTTTAACGTGTCCGAATTCTCCACAATTAAAGCAAGTTAAGGAGGCTGAGGAAGCATACATGTGGTATTCTCGATCATCCAACGATACTTTAAAGGATATATTTAAACCTGTATCGGCTCCGCGATCCGGGAGGATCATGTACACCTGCCTCCTAAAGCTCATCACGTGTTTAACACGATCACTGCGACACCCGAGCGGGATCATTGAGATTCGGGAAACAATTTTTCCATAACGAGACAGAACAGATAGGAGTTTCTCGCCTGGCACAAATGGTGGGACGTTGGATATTGTGATCTTGGTCGCCGGCGTATCCATAGGGGATACCGTAATGTAATGGCCCCCTTTTATGGTTAGACCGGTACTAACGACGTCATGGACGAGTTTTTCTTCTGACACGAAGACAACAAATTTTTGGTTCATTCGTGACGCCGCACGAACATTACCGTCTCCTATGATGGATCCCACGGCAAGGACAATGTCCTCAGTAGGAGCTCCTTCGGGCGGAACACATGCGAATGCATGCTTACGTGTCAATTTCTCGAACGCCTCGCAACGAGAGCGTGTATTCGCCATACCGGCGAAATCCCCCCCCCCCCCCTTGTCCGAACCGGACAAGAAGGTGTCAAACCTAAATAATCAAACTAAAGTAAATAATAAACGTGCATTATAAGCGCAAGAAAAGGCTTACAAAGCGTCATCAAAGCCAGTAGGCCGCACCCAAAATGGGCTCGCTCTCAATCCTCTCTCTCTTGAAGACAAGGGTACAGAACGGATGGAAACACGATGCCGAAGCACAACGGATGGAAAAGGAGAGGGAGGGGGGGCAGGGGAGGGCAGGAGAGGAGAAAAGCTCACAAAGAACTCACTACACCACAGAGCAGTTGCTCACAGCCGCCATGACGCCACACCCACCACAAACGGCCAGCAGGGGGCGTGAGAGAGAGAGAGAGAGAGAGAGAGAGAGAGAGAGAGAGAGAGAATTTTGAATTTGCAACACCATTTATTTCACAAAAAAACACACCAGGTCAAGTTACATTTTTACAGGAGAGAAAAAAATAGAAAAAAACAACAGTTCTTAATGTTAAAAAGAAAAGCACAAATTCGATTCATTCACAACACATAAGGCTTCATTGATACACCATTTGCATTCAAAGAGTTTGACATTTTCATTCGCCACATAATAATCAAACTCTAACCTTATTCTTGCAGACACCAGCCCTTTAAACATAGGTACAACATCGAACCCATGCCCATTATCAATTTTAATTTTCCTCGATTTATATATTGAGTATTTTGCTACAGCAGCTAAGAAGTTTAGGAGGACACCAGAGTCCTTGCAGGAGGGTCTGAAAGATACACCAAAAATAAAAGAATGTGAAGTAAAAGGAAAAGACAACTGATCAAAAAGGTGTGTGAGAATCAAGAAAAGAGGTATTAGTCTTTCGCATTTCACATAGGCATGAAAGAGATCCTCCTTCTGTACACAGAAGGGGCATGCTACTGGCACTGAGCTGTCAAGGTGATGAAGAAAGGTGTTCGTAGGGAGAGCCCAATGTGCTAGTCTCCACTGGATATCTGCGAGGAACCCGTAAATAGGTAATTTGTACATATTAGGCCACAGTGGCGTGGCAGGAGACCCTGGCCCTAACCTTTCGGACCACAAGGCCACTCGTGCCACTCCGGAGAAGGGTGATGCTTGGTTTTCTCGAAGGAGCTTGTGAATACCAGCCTTTGTTGCCAAATGAAAAGGAGAGACAAGTTCACCATTCGACTGGAGAGCTGGGAGCACCTTAATTTCAGGGAAAGACAGCCGAACATCCTCGACATTGTTTATACCTTCCCAGCCAATATTTAACTCCTTAAACTTCCTCTTGACGATGCGTATAATTTGGCTGACAATACGCACGGATCTTAAACCAAGAATGGCCGCCACCCTGCCAGCAGACATCCATTTTGTCCCAGATGTATCCCTCAGGTCACAAACTTTGCCAATTCCTCCTTGAGTAAATTTCCTAATCAAAGTCGGACTATGAGGAATGCATGGAAAAAAACCGTTATAGAAAATAGGCTCTTGGATAAACATCCGGCAATTATAAGCCTCAAGGCAACGATAAACCCCAAAACCTTTCCAAACTCTCAGCAAACCCTGATAAAAAGTTGGGATTGAAACTAAGCTGACACGGTCAAGGTTCACCAGGAACAAGTGCCTATCATAACACAGGCCTCCCGCTTGTTGCAACAAGAAAAACGCAAATGAGCGCCAGGGCAGCTCTTCAGCATACAACAGACGTTGCACAGACTGTAGGCGAAAAGCCATAAGCCGGGTGGACACCTCCACTATTCCATGTCCACCCTCCTTCCGAGGATGGTACAGTATTTGCGGCCGAAGCCAGTGGTATCCATTCCAAAAGAAATTAACCAAGACCCGCTGGATGGCTGGTATCAACTCCTTGGGTGGCTGCAAGGCAATTAGTTTATGCCATAATCTTGCTGCTATCAAGTTATTTATAACAAGAGAGCGGCCTTTATAAGAAAGAGATCGTAGCAGTCCTTCCCATCGTTTCAACCGGTGTGTAATTTGTTCAATCATTCCTTCCCAGTTCTTCGTTTCTACTTCCTGGTTGCCGAGATAGACACCAAGATATTTGACTCCATCTGTTTTCCACTCTAGATTATGTGGGAGTGACGGTGGCAGTGTTAAAGAAAGGTTATCTGAACCGCACCATAAGGCTACACTCTTGCCCCAATTTACTTCGGCGGAAGAGGCCGCAGAGTAGTCTTTAAAGCAACGCTGCACCGCAGCAACACTACTTGGGCCCTTAATCAGAACACATACATCATCAGCATAAGCTGTGACCACAAATCTTGAACCAAAAACGGCTCCCACATCCTGAGTTATTCGCTGCCTGATGGATGCTAAGAGTGGTTCAAGGGCAATTATATACAGAAGTCCAGAAAGGGGACACCCTTGACGGATACCCCGACGGAAAGGAAAAGGGGGACATAAACTGTTGTTTACTTTCATCATGCAGAAGGTGTTAGTGTATAACAGCTTGACATAGGAAATGAAAGTTTCGCCAAAACCCATCCGCTCCAGAACAGAAAACAAATATGTATGATCAACACGATCAAAAGCCTTTGTTTGGTCAAGAAACAACAACCCAAAACTGGCACGCACGTACTTATTACAAGAAATAATATCCCTTATCAGAAAAATATTGTCATAAATTGACCTTCCTGGTACACAGTAGGTCTGGTCAGGGTGCACAATAGAGCTGATCACAGTTCCCAAACGGTTTGCTAAGGCCTTCGACAAAAGCTTGTAATCCGCACACAGCAATGAGACAGGCCGCCAGTTCTCGACTAGTTGAGTGTCCCCAGCCTTTGGCAACAGGCAAATGACTGCTCTTCTGCAGGACAGGGGAAGCTCTCCAACATGAAGGCATTCATCAAATACCTCAAGCAGGTCAGGTCCCACAAGTTTCCAAAAAGTCTTATAGAACTCTCCGGGCAAACCATCAATCCCAGAGGCTTTACCATCCTTCAAGCTCCGCATAGCAGTTTCAAGTTCAGCAGCCGAAACTGACATGTTCAATGTGCGTTGCTGGTCTTCCTCAAGTCTTGGAAGCCCGGTAGTCAGCTCCTGCAAGGTCTCATTACTTATGCTCTGGGGGGAGTACAAGTTTGTATAAAAAACCTTCAAAACAGACTTAATCTCCTGTTGGGAGGTCACTATTGGCCCATTAGCAGCACGTAGCCCATGAATCTGTTGTGATTTTTTAACAGAGTTCTCCAAACCAAACAAGGCCTTATTTGGCATATCCAACGTTAAATAACTCATTCTCATGCGTACCAGGGTGCCCATTGCTCGCTGCCGTACCAGTTCAGTCAACATTGCCTTTTTAGTCCATAGCAGCCGGTCACCTGTAGTGTCTTTCCCAGCCGTATTAATGTTTTCCTCCAGGGCTGCAATTTCAGCCTTTAATGAATCAATCGAGAGATTTTGCAATTTAGTGGCATAAAGACTATATTGTTGACAGAACGATTTGACCTGACCCTTTGCGAGGTCCCACCACAGTCGAAGGTTAGCATGTTCAAATTTGGAGAACCGAATTCTTTCCCACACGGCTCGAAAAGCCTCTTTGAATCTCATATCATTCAGCAGGTGGGTATTAAGTGACCAATACGCACTACCCCCTGAGGTCAGAGGCAAATTAAAACCCATTGAAACCAGGTAATGGTCTGTGAAACCAGTTGGGAGTATCTGGGTTGTGGCCATCACATTTAGCATTGGCTTATTCACGTAGAATCTGTCTAGCCTTGCCATTGATATCCTCCCATCATGGCATCTGCACCACGTATAGCACCGTGAAGTTGGGTGTTGCAACCTCCAAACATCTTTCAAATGCTGATTTTTGATGATGTTCTCCAAAATCCTCATAGAAGCTGGATGGGGTTCATGACCGGTCCTGTCTACGGAAGGATTGATAGTGCAATTGAAATCACCAGCAACACAGATGAAAGCGGTTGTATCCAGTCCTTTTACAAAGTCATGCAGAGTGGAAAAGAACACTCTTCTTTCCATGGGCTCACTCGGTGCATATACGTTCACAATGATGATCCTTTGCGTGTTGCAATAGAAATCCACCGCTATCAGATGTCCCTTATAAATTTCCTTAAAGACAATCTTCCGAGCAGGGATTCTATCACTCAAGGCGATGGCAACACCAGCTTTGGGTGTGGTAAACCCACTCAGCCACCACTGCCCTCGATAAAGTTTTCCCCATTCAGCAACCAGGGTGTTCGTAGCATGAGTCTCCTGTATCAGGATGATGTCGGCTTTCACCCTCTCCATCGCCTGAATTGTCTGAATTTTTCGTAAGGGGGTACAACCCCCATTGATATTCAGGGATGCGATACATATCTTTCGCAAAGCCATTTACAAAGGTAACTCACCCTCCGCCTGCAATTCCTTATTCGCCTTTGTGACCGCTTTCCGAAGACGCTGAAATTGGGTCTCCGAGATTTCCATTGGGTCATTTCTTTGCAGGAGGGGTCTTGCAGCCCTGATGAAAGTTTTCACATCGGGAAAATGGTCTTTGATCACAACGTAGCGTTGCCTAAACGTCTCGTTTAGGAAACTGATGACGTTTTCCTTTGTTGCTTCCATCTGTTCTTCTCCCTGATGATCATTCACAGACACAAGGCTTTGAGCTTCCTCATCCAGCTCCCTAACCACATCAACGTTGAAACTCCTTTGTTGTGTGTCAGGAGCAGGCACACCTTCTGTGTCATCACCACTGCAGTCTTCTTGTTGCATCACAAGGGGCACATCTGTGCCACCACTGCTGCCTATTATAGGTCTGCTTGGACCATCATCCTTGGTCGTTTCAACCGGATGTGAGCAACAACCGTTGTCACTCAGGCCCTGGGACTGCTCGTTGTCACAAGGGACAATGGTGCCATCATCACAACCAATACTGCTGCATTGATTTTCTTCAACAAGAGCAAGGGATGAAGTCCTACTCTCCTCTGTTTCGTCACCACCCTGCCCAGCTTGCTGAGAATCATCAGGATAGTCTGAGATACTGTTTGTTTGTACGAGTATCACTTTGCTACCTTTGTCTTCCACCTCGGCGCTCAAAAAGGTACGTTTTAGGTTCCTCTTAGCCTCGGTGCCTTTCATCAATACCTCCTCAAAGACCATATTCTCTTGAGGTTGCAGCCTCTTGTCCTCATCGACTGGGTGCACCCCTGCTGCACTAACCTCAGCAACACCGCCACCACTTTCCACACCCTGGTCTTCTGGTGTGGGCGTCTGTACTCCACCAGGCTCATGAACGGGGGGCACTGCATCAGTTACAGGGGGGCCGACCCAGCTGCTGTAGCGTACGTCTTCTTGGCGTCTGGGCAATACTGCTTAGTGTGTCCGTGTGCTCCACATCCGTAGCAGATCAAGGTCTCGGTCGCCATGAAGATTCTATATTCATGCTCGCCTACTTTAAAGGTGTGGGAGGTGTTCAACTGCTTCGCTGCGTCTTTTAGAACAACAAAACAAAAACGTCTAAACGATTGTACGTGCTTCAACCTGCCGTTTCTCGTACGTAGAGGAACCCTAATGATTCGAGAGACGACAGTGCCAAACTCACCTAGCTTGTGTAGGATTTCCTCGTTACCTAGGAAAGGCGGAACATTGCTCAGAATGACTTTAACTGCCGGCGTGTCCATCGACGACACAGGAACAAACAGATCGTTTCCCAAGGTCAAACCATTCTGCACAACAATATCGGCCAGACTTATTTGCGAAACAAAAACCACAATTTTGTGATTCATACGAGACGCGGCACGAATGTTACTCACGTCGATCAAATCCCCAATCGCAAGCAAAATGTCATCCATTTCAACTCCCTCCGGTGGGACAAGGCACAGCCCGTGCTTACGCGATAAACCCTCATCGGTAACACGATCGGCAGGCCTTTGGCTACTCCTATTAGCCATATCGTCAAAGGAGAAACGAAGTGAAAGCAAATAGATTTGTATAATCCCAAAAAAAAAAAGAATAGAAAAAAATATATATATATATTAAGTAACTAGAAACGAAAGCACGGTTTAAACCACGTTAGGAAAAAACGTGGTTCAAACAAACCCTTACCGTGCTGGCTCTCCCTCTCTCTGTCTCGAAGGAGGAGAAAAAAAAAAACGAGGGACAGGTGGTAACGAAGCAGGAAGGGAGGAAAAAGGTCAACATACACGACAAGAGTACAAAAGGAAAAAACCAAAGGAAGGGGAAAGGTAAAAAGGTTGGTGGGGAGAGGATGAAAAACAACAAGAGCCAGGAGCTACAACACACAAGCACGCGCCGAGAGAGAGAGAGAGAGAGAGAGAGAGAGAGAGAGAGAGAGAGAGAGAGAGAGAGAGAGAGAGAGAGAGAGAGAGAGAGAGAGAGAGAGAGAGAGAGAGAGAGAGAGAGAGACTTTTGTATCTTTTTATTATAAAAATAGAAAAAGAAAACCCCCAAATAGGGGTCACATTGTCATTTCAAGCAGAGAAACAAACAAAAAAATATTAATACAGTAAAATACAGTAAAAATTATGCACAAAACATTTCACAAAACAGTAAACGTTTCTCCAGGATTTTACAAATGACTTCTTTCACGCACCATTTGGTCTCAAACTGTGGCAGCCTTCCTGTTATGGAGAAAAAGGCAAAGTCTAACTTTACACGGCTCGTCACAAGATTTTTAAACAAGAATAAGGCATTTTCCTCATTAGCTCCGGGATCATCAACTTTTCTTTTTCTTGATTTATACACTGCCATTTTTGCCTGTGCAAGCAGGAAATTACCTAACACATCATTCATATTCTTGTGTGAGATGTCTAAGCCATAAATGAAAACACAAGTGTTGAAAACCAAGCCAATCCTGCCAAAACAATTCTTAAGAAAGATAAATAAAGGAGCCAACCGTTGACATTCAACATAAATATGAAAGAGGTTTTCAGGTCTTTTACAAAAGGGACATTCATCTGCTAGGAGACTTGAGAAGCGGTGCAGCAAGTGGTTAGAGGGGAGGATCCAGTGTGCAAGTCTCCATTGGAGGTCACCATGTCGTGGCGGCACAGGAGGATGATAGAATCCTTTCCAATTAGGAAAATATGGGGGGGAACAAGGTAAGAGGTCTCTCCATCGAACCCTCCGCTGTGTCATTTGCCCTTGCAAAAGGAAACTTACGCAACCCAAATAGAGGTCTTTTTGTTTCGGAACCCCATTGAATCCTATGCTAAAGGGGGTACACGGAGGAGAGTTGGCAAGAGAAAACTTGCAAATAAGTTCAGGAAAGGTAGCAGGAGAGGCACCTTGTTCGTTGTCTGCTTGGACTTGCTCCCAGTTAGGTGCAAGCTGTACATAGGTATGAAGCACACAGCGTAGCATACGTGCCACAACTCTGGAGGATCGCACGCCAACCAGGCTTGCCAATGCATCAGCTCCGATCCAACTGCCACTTGGGCTTAAAAGATCGGCGACCGATTTTATGTTCTTCGCGACAAAGCGTTGAACGAGGCACCTATCAGCAGGCATATCATGGAAAATTGAATTGTAAAACAAAGGTTCCATCAAGAACATTTGCTTTGTGTATGAATGCGTAGCTCTTGTTGTTGTTAGAGTTCGCCATGCGTTTAGTACACTTTGATAAAACCTGGAGAGGGGAGACATATCAAGATGCGAGAGATCCATCAAGAATATAGCGTGGTCATAGCCTAGTCTCCCCGCCTGCTGCAAAAGGCGACGAGCGACGCCGACCCAAGGTGGAGAGGGGTGCATGTACAGCATGCGTAGAGCAACCGAGAGTCGAAAGGCCATTAACCGGCTCTTTATGTCAACCAGGCCTTGGCCTCCATCGGTCAGTGGCAAGCTGAGGACCTCGGGTCGCAACCAGTGCTTTCCATCCCAGAAGAAAGACACAAAGCACTTCTGGAGCTGTTGAAGCAACACTACCGGAGGGTGCAGCACAAAGAACCTGTGCCATAGGGTAGAGGCCACCAAACTGTTGATCACCAAGACCCTTCCACGATAAGACAGTTGTGTTATCAGATTTCTCCATTTTTGCAGTTTCCCTTCAACAAGATCCAACAGACCAGCCCAATTCTTTGCTACTGTGGCGTCATTACCCAAGAACACTCCAAGGTATTTCACGCCATCAGTGGCCCATGCAAGAGGAGCAGGAAGTTTGGGTGCCGAGTGACATGACGGACCAAGCCAAATGGCGCTCGTTTTCTCCCAATTCACTTTGGCTGAAGAAGCCTTTTCAAACACGGATAGACAATAACGGACAACGTTAATGTCATTGAGGTTCCGCACAAAAACACACACATCATCAGCATATGCCAGCACCTTAATGGGCCGTTCAAGATGAGAAAAACCAACCCCGGTTAGTCTAGCACGCAAATAACCCAGTAAGGGTTCGATGGAGAGAGCATAGAGCAAGCCAGAGAGGGGGCAACCTTGTCGAATTCCCCTGTTGACAGGCAAGGGTGTAACAAGTCCATTGTTTATCTTAAGCACACTAGAGATATTGTTATACAGTATCTTAATGTAAGAAATGAAGGTCGGACCAAGTCCAAACCGTTCAAGCACTTTGAAGAGGTACCGATGATCGACGTGGTCAAAGGCCTTCTCCTGATCAAGGAGAAGGAGTCCCAAATCTGTGGGGTTTTCTTTGCACAGTTCAATCATGTCTCTTACGAGGGAGATGTTGTCATAGATGGAGCGCTTGGGTACACAATAACATTGGTCTTCTTTCAACAATGAGGAGAGATGAGGAGTAAGTCGCAATGCCAGGGCTTTTGAGAATACTTTATAGTCTGTGCATAGCAAAGAGATTGGGCGCCAGTTTTTAATATAGAGCAAGTCTCCTTTCTTTGGAATGAGGGTGAGAATAGCCCGTCGGCAACTCTGAGGGAGCTCTCCAAGCTGGCAGCTTGCGTTCAAGGTGTTGAGGAGTTCGGGACCCAGTAGATGCCAGAATTTATTATAAAATTCAGTTGTGAGTCCGTCCAATCCGGGCGCTTTCCCAACAGCAAGGCTGTGCAGAGCGGCGCCAAGTTCGTCCAAGGTCCCTCCAGGTAGGAACGTCCACCCTCACACAACACTGGCAGCCCTACGGAGATAGAGGCGACACTGACGGGATTTATTTGCTCCATCGAGTATATTTTCGAGAAATATTCCTTTGTGAAAAGTTTAATAACTGATTGGTTGAAAGTGATGGATGAGTCTGCCAAACGCAGTTGAGAGAGCTGTTTGTTCGGGAGGCGTTTCTCTAAGGAAAAAAAATACTTAGTTGGTATGTCTGTCTCGTTAAGGTGCTGCACCCTCATCCGAACTAGGGCACCACGTGCATTCCTCTCAGTTATTTCTTTCAATAAAGACTGTTTTTCGGTTAAGGCTCTTTGCACATTATTATTTTGTCATGTGACCCTCTGAAGATGTAAAATCTCTGATTGCAATAATTTCCTTGCTTCATAATCAGCCCTTTTTGAGAAGCTCTGGTATTGTTGGCAGAAGCCTTTGATTTGGGTTTTTACTAGATCCCACCACACCAGTGGGTTAACAGAACAGCTTAGCTTCCGTTCCAAGAGATCTGTCCAGAAAGATTCAAAAGCCTGAATAAAGTTGAAGTCTTCTATTAAACTATTGTTGAACTTCCAGTGAGAACTCCCTGGACACGGTTTCGAGAGTTGAACGAATGCTCGAGCTAGGAAGTGATCGGAGAAACCGGAAGGCACGATGTCAGATTTGCAAACTCCATGTAACAGGTGAGAATTTACATAAATGCGATCAAGCCTCGCAAGTGAGATGTGGTTGTTGGAACAACGACACCATGTGTAGGATTGTTCGGAAGGGTGTTGCAAGCGCCAGACATCATGGAGATTATATTTTGCGATGATATTTGCAAAGAGTTTTGCGGTACATGGTTGAGGTTCCGGCCCGTTTCGGTCGCATGAGGCATTAACAGTACAGTTAAAATCGCCACCAATAATTAGACAAGTCTGCAGATCCAGTGTTTGGAGGAACTTTCTCAGTTCAGCAAAGAAGGAGATCCGCTCACCATTTTTGCTTGGAGCATACACATTAAGGATTGTAAACTTGACCTGATTAAGATAGAAGGTCACAGAGGCAAGATGGCCATCAATGATATTCGCAAATTGAAGCGAGGATGGTTGGAAATGTTTCCCTAAGACAAACATGATTCCTGCCTTAGACGAGGAGCTGTTACTAAAGAAACACTCCTTATCCATAATGAGCCGCCACTGGGCCTGAACAGATCTGACAGCGTGGGTCTCCTGCAACAACGCTATGTCGAGACCGTTTGCGTTTATCAGCTGCTTGATCTGGATCTGGCGGAGTGAACTTCCACCACCATTGACATTTACTGTTCCAATCTTGAGACTCACCATGAATTAACTTAGAGTCTTTTTCGTCTTGGCGATCAATTTTCTTAAACGGTGACAATGTGTCTGAGGAAAGTTGAATAAGCCAGGCCTGCGTATAATAGCCTGAGCACACTCAAGGAAGGACGGTAAATCGGGAAAGTATTCTGTTAGGTTTATACTGCGTTTCCTGTACGTATTTTGCAAGAAAAGTCGTATTTGTTCAGGGGAAGTAGGACCTAGACTGGTAGGTTTCTCCATTGCTTCCACCTGGCTGTTTGCTTCCTCCAGGTCAGATTCGTCGGAGTCAGTTTTAATTTCCGAATCACACAAGCTTGTATAATCCTGCATGTCGCTGCTGTCATCAATATTGGCACACGGACCTGCACTAGTTGTAACATCTGTGTGCTCTCCCACCGTGGGAACATTGCTTTGAGGAATAACAGCAATAATCTGTGGATTTTGTGAAACAGAAACAGCATCAGCAGATGCAGCGATGTTGCTTCCCCCGACTGCAACAACCTCCGATGGTGTGGCGGTATCTAGCAGAATAGGAGTCTCTTGCAAGATATTGATTCCTGCGATTCCAGCTTCACCCGGTGATGAAGTGAGAGCAGTAACTGGGACAGTTTCGCTATTTTCTGCTGGCGGGAATTCAGCATCATCATGCTCAGGATTAACATTTTCCAAAGTGACAGCAAGTTCATCACCAGTGGCCTCGGCAGGTTCATCACCAATGGTCTCAGCAGGTTCATCACCAGTGGTCTCAGCAGGTTCATCATCCATGGTCTCGACAGGTTCATCACCAGTGGTCTCAGCAGGTTCATCACCAGTGGTCTCAGCAAAATCATCAGAGGACTTTCCAATAGCCGAGTCCGTAACAGGTGAGACGATTCCATTTGATTTGTTAACAGGTAAACCAGTCCCTGCATGTGGAACGTCTATGTCCTCACATGAAAGGGGGCCGAACTTGTTGGCTGTAGGTACAGGGTTTGTCCCAGGTAAGCCTTGTAGAGTGGCATCGGTCACGACTGGGGGGGTGTTACCGACAGGTTGCTTATTGTTAAATGCTGCCTTTTTCTGAGTTAAATGACCGTCGGGAAGGGTCTTTCTCTTTCTTGACGGAACAATGGTGAAACCATCCCCGACGTTCGTTGTGCTGTTTGGATCATCGGGATGGGAAGGCTGAGCGTTATTGCCGGACATGGAAGATGTTCCCTTCACAGCCGAAGCAAAAGATGAAGAAGAAGAACCCTTGTTGTTTACGTGGTTTGTCCCATCGTTCGACGAAGCCGTTTTTTGGGCAAGAGCGTTTCAGGTGTCCGAATTTACCACATTCAAAACATTTCAAGGTATCAGTGGTTACGTATAATTGGTAATCATGATTATCAATTTTGAATTTCAAAACAATGTTCAGCGTTCTTTCGACGTTAGAAGGAGGAAGTACAAGATAAGCTTGTCTCCTGAAAGACATCACATGTTTAGCCCGGTCGTCCTGGCAACGTAAAGGTAACATCGTGACATGCGAAACCACAGTACCATAACGAGATAGTTCGGAGACCAGTCTCTCGTTCTTCAGGAATGGAGGACAGTTCGAGATGATGACCTTAACGGCTGGAGTGTCGAGAGGGGACACGAGTACGAAATGTCCGTCATCTGTCGATAATCCTGTACGTACAATCTCGTGAACCAGTTCAGCCTCGGATACGAAAATAACGACACGTTTGTTCATTCGTGAGGCCGCGCGAACTTTATCAATACCGATTATGTTGCCCACAGCGATAACGAGGTCTTCGACACTGACCTCGTTCGGTGGGACACAAACAACGCCATGTCTACGAGTTAACGCTTCATATGCTGCGTAACGCGAAAACGAGGTCATAATTTACAGGGGACGAGGGGGGGGGTGGGACAGGGGACGGGGGGGGGACGAGGACGGGAGAGTGAATATCGCTCTCGAACAGTGATTAATTAATTACGAGCCGAGACAGATTTTCAAAGGCGAAAAACAAACACAGCTGGTGGAGAAAAAGCGATCAGCCGGAGGACGGGATGGGCCGCCGATTAATGCAAAAGTTATCCACAAACAGCTGCGGGCTCTCTTTCTCTCTCTCAGAAACGGAAAAGGAAACAAAGGACACGGAGTGAATATAAATACAAACGAGGTAAGAAAAGGGAATCGAGGAGGGAAAAGGGAGGCAGAGGGGGATGGGGGAGGCCGAAGCCCCGAAGTGTTGGGTCTGATCAAAGGGGAGGGGCTGGGGCACAAATGCAGAGTAAGGATGTAAAGATAAACGAACAGGGGGAAGGAAAAGGTGAGATACGACGTGGAAAGGGACAAAAGAGTAGAACAGCAGAGCAGCTCGTACCTCACCACACATGCACAGCCACCATCTTGCCGCGCCCAAACACACCGACAGCCAGCAGAGGGCGCGCGAGAGAGAGAGAGAGAGAGAGAGAGAGAGAGAGAGAGAGAGAGAGAAGAGAGAGAGAGAGAGAGAGAGAGAGAGAGAGAGAGAGAGAGAGAGAGAGAGAGAGAGAGAGAGAGAGAGAGAGAGAGAGAGAGAGAGAGAGAGAGAGAGAGAGAGAGAGAGAGAGACTTTTGACTTTTGAAGTCCTTTTATTATCAAAATAATACAAAAAAATGTATTTATATCTTTACACCAACCATAAATACATGAAAAAGCAATGAAACGAAAAGGTTACAGAAGTATCACGGCACACAATTTGCCAAAATAAACCATTAACTTTATACAACCTACAAAAATATTACCAGTTGGTTCTCACGAACCTCACACAACCCTTCATGACACCAAGCATTGGTGAATTCATCAAGATTGTTTGCATCCTTATAGAAACAAAACTCTCGTTTAAGTCTTGCTGACACGAGGGCATTGAAAAACACCATTACATTGCATTCCCCGGCAGGTTTACCGTTCAATTTCTCCCTTCTTGAGAGATATATTGCCAGCTTGGCTGTTGCGACAAGAAACCTCATTAACATATTTTCCTTGCTTGACTTGGCATTAACGCCGAAAATAAAAGAACGCAACGAGAAAACAACCTTCATTCTGTGTGCCACAAGATTAAACCACCGAAACAAAGGAACCAATCTCACACAATTAATGAAGGTGTGGAACACGTCCTCCGTACATATGCAGAATGGGCAACATGTGGATGTAGGAGAGAAATGGTTGATTAACTTATTGGAGGGGACTATCCAGTGGATCAGTCTCCATTGGAGATCACCAGATCTTTTACTTACGAGCTTGCTATACATGGAGTTCCATACAGGTTCAGAGGGGGGTCCCACAGGCAACAGTCTCTTCCACAGGATTACTCCATTTAGCGGCGTATCCCCCAGCAGTAACTTGACACATGACTTGTATAGCTCTTTACTGATAGTCTCTTGAAAGGGGCTTATCCGCATGCTAACCGGGGGTAAGTCTTCCAACTTGAAGTGCACCAGTAACCCAGGAAAAACCCACTCATCGTGCAATGGTTCGAGCTCGTGGGACCAGCATACTCTCAGCCGTACCCCTATTCGTATCACCTCTCTCAACACTTTTGCAGTCACTCTTTCGGACCGAATTCCTGCTAGCTCAGCTACTTCTCGAGCTGATTTCCACCCGCAACCTGAAACTTGCCGGAGGTGCCATACTTTTGTGATGCCGGCAATTATGAAATGCTGGCAGAGGTCCCTACTTTTGGGTATGTTTGGGAAAAGCCGATTGCAGAACAGAGGCTCTTGTGCAAACATATGGATGTCGTAGTTGTCTTCTTGACGGCACACTGTGAGGTTCTGCCAAGCATTCAACACACTCTGATAAAAAACAGGAAGAGGAGATGTGTCAACTTGTTGAAGCAGGACCAAAAAACATTCGCGGCCATATCCCAGCCCGCCAGCTTGCCGCAAAATGTGGGTGGCCAAAACATGGTTTGGTAATTGCTCTTTCACCAAAAGTTTTTGCACAGAGCATAGCCGAAAGGCCATTATACGGCTCCTGATGTCGACCATACTCTGGCCACCCTCGGCCAATGGACGGCATACAACGTTTGGCCGTAACCAGTGATGCCCTCCCCAAAAGAACTCCAACAGTTGCCTTTGCACTTCCTTCACCAAGCCTTCTGGTGGTTGCAGGCAGATGAATCTGTGCCACAAGAAGGAGGCGACGAGGTTCTTGACTACCAAAACTCGGCCCTTATACGAAAGGTGAGGCAGGGCTCTCCTCCATCTACTCAATCTCTTTTTTACGCGTTCAGCAACACCTTCCCAGTTTTTCTGGCCGTACTGTGGGGATCCAAGGAACACTCCAAGATAGCGAACACCTTCATCCACCCACTTTAAACTTGCAGGAAGGTGTATTGGCGGGTCTTGCACCATTCTAGATGCACTGTCCCTGACAGAGGGAACCCATAGCGCTTTGCTCTTTTCCCAGTTGCACTTCAACAAGGAAGCTAAACCAAACAAATGTAGGCACTTAGCTAGAGCTGCAATGTCGTTATTGTTTTTAACAATGATTGCAACATCATCAGCATACGCCGATACGACAACTGGAGGATGATCAGGAGATATACTCATTCCAGAAACGTTATTCCTTAGTAACACGAGAAGTGATTCCATTACAAGGGTGAACAGTAAGCCGGAGACAGGGCAACCTTGCCTTACCCCCCTTTGAACCTGTATGGGAGAACATTGTTCACCTTAACTAAACTGAATATATTGTTGTACAATAAAGCAATATAAGTTCTGAAATTATCTCCAAATCTACAGGCTTCAAGCACATGATTCAAAAAGACATGATCGATGCTATCAAAAGCCTTTTCTAAATCAAGAAAAATTATACCAAAGTCATTCTGCACACAGTTGCCATCTATGAGATCTCAAATGAAAAATATGTTATCATACATAGATCTACCTGGAATACAATAACTCTGATCAGGGTGAACCAAATCGCAAATTACCCTTTTAGCTCGATTCGCCAAAACTTTTGAAAGGATTTTATAATCAGTGCATAGTAGAGAAACAGGTCTCCAATTCTTCATGTGTCGCAAATCACCAGCCTTTGGAAGAAGGGACATCACCGCTCTTCTCAAACTTAAAGGCAATTCCCCATGAGTCAGTGATGATTCAAGAACATGCATCAGTTCTGGACCTAATAGTTCCCAAAATTCCACATAAAATTCAGCCGGCAGACCATCGATTCCAGGGGCTCTTCCCGTGTCCATTCCAGCCAGCGCTTGCGTTAACTCCTCGAGCGTAATTGGCGAGTCCATATCCAGCCGCTGGGACTCAGTTAACGAGGATAGGTGAGCGGTTAAAAGTCTCATTGTTTCATCACAAACAACCTGTTTTGAAAACAGTTTGGAAAAGAAGTCTTGAACACATAACCGTCTGTCTCTGGGATTTACAACAACAGCTCCGCCAGGATTAATTACAGAAAAAATGTTCTTGGGTGCTTTACTGACAGAGTCCAGACGAAAAAAAAGCTTTACTAGGGGTACCTAAAACCTTTAAGTTCTTAACCCTTAGTCTGAGCAACAACCCTGCTGCTTTCTCCTGGATTAACTCTCTCAGCTGAGTCTTCTTTTCTAGTAATAACTGGAAGTTTCTTGCATTATTATTTTTAGCAAGTTTACCTTCGAGCTGTACAATGTCAGTTCCAAACAAGTCATTGTTATATTCTTAACATTTGTAATGTTTGCTCTAAACTGTTGACAAAACACCCGAATCTGGGCTTTCGTATTGTCCCACCAAAGATTAACTGAAGAAAAAGAGGGCTTTCTTTGGATTTGATTAGCCCAGAAAACTTGGAAGGCTTCTTTAAATAGACCATCTTCTAGAAGACTGGTATTAAATTTCCAGTATGCACTTTTATTTATTGACTGAGGAAAAGAAACCCCATGGTTACTAAATGATGGTCTGATAATATTGACGGAAAATAATCCGGAGAGACTATAGCGTTTCTAAAAGGTGAGTTTATATACCATCGGTCGAGTCTCGCAAAGGACACTCTTCCTCTGGTGATACGGCTCCAGGTAAACTGAGGTTCATTGGGGAAAAGTACCCTCCATACCTCGAGCAAACCAACCCGAGAAAGGAAAAGGGATAAATCAATACATGATTCGGGATGAGGTTCTGCCGAGTTCCTGTCCATTACAGGTTCAAAGGTACAGTTGAAATCACCCCCGGTACACACACATTGGTTTAGATCAACTGTCTGCAGGTGATTAATCACAGACGCAAAGAAAGCTTTCCGTTCTGTGCTCTCACTTGGTGCGTACACATTGAATAATGTGAAATGGAAATTATTAACCACCAGTTCAAGAGAGCTGAATCGGCCTTTAATGATCGCCTGGAAGAGGATTGACTCAGGTACTAGCCCTGGTCGAAGTACGAAAGCAACACCTGCCGAAAGGGAAGACAGGTTGCTAAAAAAGCACTGTCCCCCAAAAACGCGACACCAATCATATTCTACGTTTTGGGTGATGTGCGTTTCCTGCAATAAAAGTACATCGACATTTTTGCACTGAAACAAACTTTGCACTTGAGTTTGGCGGTTTGGGTTTGCACCTCCACCGTTAATGTTCAAGGTGCCAAAGGTAATTTGCTTCATTCTTTATCAAAAGGCTTGATTGGGTGTTGTGAAATCTCAAGACTGGCTTTTGTAATAATTTTCCTGAGTCGGTGAAATTGTGACCTTGTTAGTGGAAATTCTTTGCCCTTTCTTGTTATTTCCTTTGCTGATTGAATAAATGAACCTAAATCAGGAAATGTATCCCTGATAACTACATTCCGCTGTCTGTAGGTTTCATTCAGAAAGGAGAGTACGAGTTGAGGAGATATCATTGGCTGACTCAACTGAGACTGAGACAACTCGGGCACCTCGTCATCCTCATCAGATTCCGACAAGTCTGACAAGGTCCCTCCAGGATCGAGGATGTCGGCCTCCGTGGTCACTATGGGAATTGTCAGTATCTCTGGGGATTCGCTGGAGAGCTCCACTGTGCGATCCACGATGCCATGGTGATATTTGTGCTCGTCAGAAGTTGAAGCCTCGGTTTCATCCTCTTGTGGAGCACAATCTACCGAATCGATGAGCGACTCGGTAACACAGTTTTGAATCTGCCTCGGTAGAGCAGCACTGTTGAGGGATGAGTCAGTCACTGTCTGCTCGTTCACAGTGACTGATGTCAATGATCGTAATGGTTCGTTCGAGGGTTTATCAACGTATTCAGCGTTGCAACTTATTTCACCCATATAGCAATTTGCGTCCACAGAGTTTGCACACAAACTTTCAGACATATTATCCTCAATTGCAGCACCCAATTCACCATCCTTTTTTTCAAACCCGATGGAAGCATGAGGAACACATTGAGCTGTGTGTTCAGCTACACTGGCCTTCTCCAATACCACCTTTTTTGGATTACTGGTAGAAAAATTATTAACCGACGCCCTTCGTTTTTTAGAACCAATAATAGGGTCCTCCTCCATTCCTTCACTACATGAGGGAATCGCAGCAAAGGTTGTGCGAGTTGGGGTCGCTTCGGTTTCTGTGACAGGAAGTGAAGTGCGATCGTTTTCTAGACTCGGGATATGCGCATCGCTGCTGCTATTGTTCGTCTCACTGCAGGAGGGAACAGCAGGAACCGGTAAACTCGCAGGATTAACTCCAGTCGGTTGAATAGGAACACGAGTATTATCATTTTTACAATCGGTGTATGCGTGGCCATTTTCCCCACACTTTGAACACGAAACCTTGGGACAAAAACGTTTAACGTGACCAAAGGCTCCACAGCGAAAGCACGTTAGTGAGGCTGACGAGGCGTACATTTGATACTCCCGATCGTCGGATTTTACTTTAAATGAAATATTTATCCCTGTATCATCACCACGATCGGGAAGTACCATGTAAACTTGGCGACGGAAACTCATAACGTGTTTTATCCTCTCGTCTCGGCTCTTCAGAGGGATCATGGATATTCTCGACACAGCTGTTCCATAACGAGAAAGGACTGACATTAGTTTGTCGTTTGATATAAATGGTGGTACTAAAGCGCGCTTGTAAGCAAGGAGGAAGCAGACAACGCGGTAATTTGTAAGAGTCTTTATTCAAGAGCTCACTGTAACACTGAGCTGCTCAGGGCTGCGCGCCCTGTGTATATCGTGAGGCCACGCCTCTCTCCCGGGCATGGCCCACCCCCACTTGGTGTGCGGGGTGATGTCACCACGTCAGTGCTTTCGTGTCCGCCACACGCGCCCCCCCCCCAGAATCCCCGCGCACCTGAAGGGTCAGTTTGCGGGGCAAACGGATGACCCGGCCGAAGCGCCCCCTGGCGACTGGCGGCGTCTGGGATGCAGGGATGCCATCTGGGATGCCTCCGGCTGCCCCTGGGATGGGTGCAGGACCGGGGGGCGGTGGGGCTGGGCAGTGCCGGGGGTCCGCCCACAGGGGGGCGGCCCCGACGCGGGGGTCGGGCCACTGGCGGTGGATGGTCCACGTCAAGGTGGGCCAGCTTGAGGCGGTCCACAGAAACGCGGTCAGAGGTACCGCCGATGTCCAGGGTGAAGTGCTTCACCCCGGTCTCCAGCACGCGGAAAGGCCCGTTGTACGGGGGCCGCAGTGGTGTCCGGTGGGCATCGTGGCGGACGAAGACGTACTCCGCCGTGCGAAGCTCCGGGGCAACGTGCGTCGGTGGGTGCCCGTGGCGTGCCGTTGGCACCGGGGCGAACCTCTGGGCTGTCTCCTGCAGAACGGAGCGCTGCTGTGCCGCGGACCATGGTGCCGTGGAGTCGGGGAGGAACTCGCCCGGCACCCGCAGCGGTTGCCCGAAGACCAACTCCGCCGCGGATGCACGCAGGTCCTCCTTGGGCGCTGTCCGGAGGCCCAGCAGGACCCAGGGGAGCCTGTCGACCCAGCCGCCGTCGCGGAGGGTGGCCCGGACCGCGGCCTTCAATGAGCGGTGGAATCGCTCACACAGGCCGTTAGCCTGGGGGTGGTAGGCCGTGGTTCGGTGCAGCCAGACCCCGAGCCCCTGCGCAACCGCCCCCCAGAGCTCCGAGGTGAACTGGGGGCTGCGGTCGGACGAGATGTCTGAGGGGGCGCCGAACCGGGCGACCCAGGTGGCGATGAAAGCCTGCGCGACGTCCGCCGCCGTCGTCGACGCCAAGGGCACGGCCTCCGGCCACCGGGTGGTGCGGTCCACCATGGTGAGGACGTGGGTGAAACCCCGCGAGGGGGGCAGAGGTCCCACCAGGTCCACGTGGACGTGGTCAAACCGGCGTTCCGGCACCGTAAACGGGGCCAACGGGGCCTGGGTGTGCCGGTGCACCTTGGCGCGCTGGCACGCGAGGCACGTCCTGGCCCAGCCGCGGACGGTCTTCCGGAGGCCATGCCAGACGAATTTGTCGGCGATCAACCTTTGGGAGGCCCTCGCGCCCGGGTGGGACAGGCCGTGGATGGCGTCAAACACCTGGTGCTGCCAGCCCGCAGGCATGATGGGGTGAGGCCGCCCGAGGGAGACGTCGCACAAGAGGGCCGTGCCCACGCCGTCGAACGGCACCTCAGTGATGCGGAGGCCCATGACGGCGGTCCGCAAGGCCTGGACGTCGGGGTCAGCGGCCTGGTCCGCTGCCATCCGGGCATAGTCGATGCCGAGGTGGACTGCTTGAGCGACGGCCCGGGAAAGGCAATCCGCCACCGGGTTGTCCTTCCCCGCGACATGCCAGATGTCCGTCGTGTACTTGGACACGGCCGAGAGGTGACGCTGCTGCCGGGCCGACCACGGCTCGGTGACCTTGCCCATCGCGAAGATCAGCGGCTTGTGGTCGACGAAGGCCGTGAACGCACGGCCCTCGAGCAGATGGCAGAAGTGCCTGACCGCCAAGTGAAGCCCGAGCAACTCGCGGTCGAAGGTACTGTAACGGCGTTCGGGCGGGCGAAGCTGCCGGCTAAAGAATGCCAGCGGTTGCCAAGCTCCACGCACCCATTGCTCGTGCACCGCGCCCACCGCGTAGTCCGAGGCGTCGGTGGTGAGGGCGATCGGTGCATCGGGCGCCGGGTGCGCGAGCATGGTGGCGTTAGCCAAGGCGAGCTTCGCGCCCGTGAACGCCGCGTCCATCTGCTCGGTCCAGGTAACGTCGCCTTTGCCCGGCTTACCTCGGAGAGCTTCGTGCAGGGGGCGCAGGAGCTGGGCGATACGGGGCAGGAACCGATGGTAAAAGTTCACCATGCCCAGGAACTCCTGCAGCCCCCTGATCGTGCGGGGGCGCGGAAACCCCTTCACCGCCTCCACCTTGGCCGGCAGGGGGACGGCTCCGTTCCTGGTGATGCGGTGCCCCAGAAAATCGATTTCGGCGACGCCGAACCGGCACTTTGCGGGGTTCACAATCAGGCCATGCTGGCCCAGGCGTTCGAAGAGCGTGCAGAGGTGGTGTAGGTGCTCTTCGCGGGACGCGCTGGTGACGAGGATATCGTCCAGGTAGATGTATACAAAATCCAAGTCGCACAGGACGCTGTCCATCAGCCGCTGGAACGCCTGAGCCACATTCTTCAGACCGAAGGGCATCCGCAGGAATTCGAAGAGTCCGAACGGCGTGATGACCGCCGTCTTCGGGACGTCCTCCGGCCTGACAGGGACCTGATGGTAGCCGCGTATGAGGTCCACCTTCGAGAAGAAGGACATGCCCGCCAAACGGGCGGAAAAGTCCTGAATGTTGGGGACGGGGTTAGCGGTCGGGGGTGGTGGCGTCATTGAGACGGCGATAGTCCCCGCACGGTCGCCATCCCCCGCCGGGCTTCGGCACGATGTGCAGCGGCGACGCCCAAGCACTCTCCGAGCGCCGAACGATGCCGAGTCGCTCCAGGGTAGCGAACTCCGCTTTTGCTACCGCCAGCTTCGTCGGCTCGAGGCGGCGTGCCCGGGCGTAGACCAGTGGCCCGACGGTGGGGATGTGATGGGCCACCCCGTGCTTGACGGCCCCCGCCGAGAAGGTGGGCCGCGTGAGGGCCGGGAAGCCGGCGAGGAGGCGGGTGAATTCGTCCGCTGCCGGAAGCGTACAGATCAACGTGGCCGGAACCGAACCGTTCGGCAAGCCGCTTGGCAAGCTGCTCGGTGAGCCGCTCAGTGAGCTGCTCGACGAGCTGGGCAGCGCACAAGCGAGCGAGCTGAACGTCTCGGCCTGGACAAGACGTCTGTGCTTTACGTCGACCAGGAGCCCATTGGCGCACAGGAAGTCCGCGCCTAGCAATGCCATGGGCACGTCGGCGGTGACGAAAGACCATCGGAAAACCTGCCCTCCGAACCGCAGAGAGAGGCAGCGTTTTCCGTACGTACGGATGGGCGTCCCGTTCGCGGCAAGCAGCGCGGGGCCCCCGCCCGCGGCGTGCTTGTCCGACGTACTGGCAGGAATGACACTCACCTGCACTCCCGTGTCGCACAGGTAACGGCGCCCGGATAAGGTGTCCGTTATGAACAGCAGGCTGCTCGAACGGCCGGCGCTCATTGCCACTATCGAGCGCCGGCCCGGACGTTTCCCGACCTGTTGAAGGAGCATGGCGGATGACACTGTCGAGCCTCGTGGCCGAACTTGGCGTGGAACCAGCACCAGGTGGTGGAGCTGGAGGAGTGCGGCTGGCTCCGCCAGGCCGGTGGAGCTGGCGGTTTTCCCCGCGGTGGCGGTTTTCGCCGCGGCAGTGGGCGGGGCGTGGCGGCGGCCACGAGGTGCGTATCAGCATGCTGCGTATGCTGTGTAAGCTGATGCTGTGAATCAGCATCAGCCTCGGGATCCACGAGGTGGGCAGCAGCATCAGCCTCGAGGTCCGCGACGGCCGCACCGACTCTCGCCCGCATGTCCGAAGCCGCGAAGTACCTGTCCGCCTCGGCGGCCAATGCTCGGGGTTCCGTTAGCACGGTCCCTGCCAACGCGAGGCGTACCTGTGCTGGAAGTTGGTGACGGAAAAGCGCCCGGAATAGAGAACCAGGGGCTTCGTCGCCCAACAGCGACAGCATATGGTCCATTCGGACCGACGGGCGTGTGTCGCCGAGCTCGGGGAGATCCAGGAGGTGGTCGGCCCGTATGTCCTCCGTGAGGCCGAACGTGGCTAGGAGCAGCCGCTTGAGAGCCTCGTACTTGTGGCCGTCCGGTGGGTGGCGAAGGACGGACACAACTCGAGCGGCCGTGCCGGGCCCAAGGGAGGCGACGACGTGGCAGTAGCGCGTGTCGTCGCCGGTGAGGCGCCGAAGCTGAAACTGGGCTTCAGCTTGGATGAACCAAACTTCGGCCTGGGCCTCCCAAAATTCGGGAAGTTTAACCGACATCGCGTTGTTGGCCATGGCAATGGCGTCGTGTTTGGAAGGATCGCTACGGCAGATCCAACGTCGAGGTCACCAGTAAAGCGCGGTGTTACGCGCGCTGCTTGTAAGCAAGGAGGAAGCGGACAACGCGGTAATTTGTAAGAGCCTTTATTCCAGAGCTCACTGTAACACTGAGCTGCTCAGGGCTGCGCGCCCCGTGTATATCGTGAGGCCACGCCTCTCTCCCGGGCGTGGCCCACCCCCACTTGGTGTGCGGGGTGATGTCACCACGTCAGTGCTTTCGTGTCCGCCACAGTACGTTTGATACAACGATTTTCATCGCTGGAGTATCCATGGGGGACGCTAACATAAAAACACCACCTTCTGTGGTTAAGCCTGCACTCACGACGTCGTGAACAAAGTTTTCTTCGGACACGAAAATAACAACTTTTTGATTCATTCGTGAGGCAGCTCAGACATGCTCGCACCCGATTATTTTCCCCACTGCGAGTACCACATCCTCAGTGAGGACTCCTTCTGGTGGAACACACACAAATGCATGCTTCCTCGTTAGGCTATCGAACGCCTCTAACCGAGAGCGTGCATTCGCCGTACCAGCGAATTTAACACCCCCCACTTGTCCGAACCGGACAAGAAGGTATCAAACCTAAATAATCGAACTAAAGTAAGTAATAAACGTGCATTATAAGCACAAAAATGGCTTACAAAACGCCGTCAAAGCCAGTAGGCCGCACCCAAAATGGGCCCGCTCTCAATCCTCTCTCTCTCGCAGACAAAGGTGTAGAACGGATGAAAACAAACTGCCAAAGTACACAGGATGGGAAGCAGAGGGAGGGGGGGGCAGGGGAGGGCAGGAGAGGAGGAAAACTCACAAAGAACTCACTACAACACAGAGCAGTTGCTCACAGCCGCCATGACGCCACGCCCACCACAAACAGCCTGCAGGGGGCGAGAGAGAGAGAGAGAGAGAGAGAGAGAGAGAGAGAGAGAGAGAGAGAAAAAGAGCGAGAGAGAGAGAGAGAGAGAGAGAGACTTTTGACTTTTGAAGTCCTTTTATTATCAAAATAATACAAAAAAAATATGTATTTATATCTTTACACCAACCATAAATACATGAAAAGGCAATGAAACGAAAAGGTTACAGAAGTATCATGGCACACAATTTGCCAAAATAAACCATTAACTTTATACAACCTACAAAAAAAACTCCAAAAATATTACCAGTTGGTTCTCACGAACCTCACACAACCCTTCATGACACCAAGTATTGGTGAATTCATCAAGATTGTTTGCATCCTTATAGAAACAAAACTCTAGTTTAAGTCTTGCTGACACGAGTGCATTGAAAAACAACATTACATTGCATTTCCCGGCAGGTTTACCGTTAAATTTCTCCCTTCTTGAGAGATATATTGCCAGCTTGGCTGTTGCGACAAGAAACCTCATCAACATATTTTCCTTGCTTGACTTGGCATTAAAGCCGAAAATAAAAGAACTCAACGAGAAAACAACATTCATTCTGTGTGCCACAAGATTAAACCACCGAAACAAAGGAACCAATCTCACACAATTAATGAAGGCGTGGAACACGTCCTCCGTACATATGCAGAATGGGCAACATGTGGATGTAGGAGAGAAATGGTTGATTAACTTATTGGAGAGGACTATCCAGTGGATCAGTCTCCATTGGAGATCACCAGATCTTTTACTTACGAGCTTGCTATACATGGAGTTCCATACAGGTTCAGAGGGGGGTCCCACAGGCAACGGTCTCTTCCACCGAATTACTCCATTTAGCGGCGTATCCCCCAGCAGTAACTTGACACATGACTTGTATAGCTCTTTACTGCTAGTCTCTTGAAAGGGGCTTATCCCCATGCTAACCGGGGGTAAGTCTTCCAACGTGAAGTGCACCAGTAACCCAGGAAAAACCCACTCATCGTGCAATGGTTCGAGCTCGTGGGACCAGCATACTCTCAGCCGTACCCCTATTCGTATCACCTCTCAACACTTTTGCGGTCACTCTTTCGGACCGAATTCCTGCTAGCCCGGCTGCTTCTCAAGCTGATTTCCACCCGCAACCTGAAACTTGCCGGAGGTGCCATACTTTTGTGATGCCGGCAATTATGAAATGCTGGCAGAGGTCCCTACTTTTGGGTATGTTTGTGAAAAGCCGATTGCAGAACAAAGGCTCTTGTACAAACATATGGATGTCGTAGTTGTCTTCTTGACGGCACACTGTGAGGTTCTGCCAAGCATTCAACACACTCTGATAAAAAACAGGAAGAGGAGATGTGTCAACTTGTTGAAGCAGGACCAAGAAACATTCGCGGCCATATCCCAGCCCGCCAGCTTGCCGCAAAATGTGGGTGGCCAAAACATGGTTTGGTAATTGCTCTTTCACCAAAAGTTTTTGCACAGAGCATAGCCGAAAGGCCATTATACGGCTCCTGATGTCGACCATACTCTGGCCACCCTCGGCCAATGGACGGCATACAACGTTTGGTCATAACCAGTGATGCCCTCCCCAAAATAACTCCAACAGTTGCCTTTGCACTTCCTTCACCAAGCCTTCTGGTGGTTGCAGGCAGATGAATCTGTGCCACAAGAAAGAGGCGACGAGGTTCTTGACTACCAAAACTCGGCCCATATACGAAAGGTGAGGCAGGGCTCTCCTCCATCTACTCAATCTCTTTTTTACGTGTTCAGCAACACCTTCCCAGTTTTTCTGGCCGTACTGTGGGGATCCAAGGAACACTCCAAGATAACGGACACCTTCATCCACCCACTTTAAACTTGCAGGAAGGTGTATTGGCGGGCCTTGTGCCATTCTAGATGCACTGTCCCTGACAGAGGGAACCCATAGCGCTTTGCTCTTTTCCCAGTTGCACTTCAACGAGGAAGCTAAACCAAACAAATGTAGGCACTTAGCCAGAGCTGCAATGTCGTTAATCTTTTTAACAATGACTGCAACATCATCAGCATACGCCGATACGACAACTGGAGGATGATCAGGAGATATACTCATTCCAGAAACGTTATTCCTTAGTAACACGAGAAGTGATTCCATTACAAGGGTGAACAGTAAGCCGGAGACAGGGCAACCTTGCCTTACCCCCCTTTGAACCTGTATGGGAGAACAAAGCTCATTGTTCACCTTAACTAAACTGAATATATTGTTGTACAATAAAGCAATATAAGTTCTGAAATTATCTCCAAATCCACAGGCTTCAAGCACATAGTTCAAAAAGACATGATCGATGCTATCAAAAGCCTTTTTCTAAATCAAGAAAAATTATACCAAAGTCATTCTGCACACACTTGCCATCTATCAGATCTCTAATGAAAAATATGTTATCATACATAGATCTACCTGGGATACAATAACTCTGATCAGGGTGAACCAAAATGGCAAATTACCTTTTTAACTCGATTCGCCAGAACTTTTGAAAGGATTTTATAATCAGTGCATAGTAGAGAAACAGGTCTCCAATTCTTCATGTGTCGCAAATCACCAGCCTTTGGAAGAAGGGACATCACCGCGCTTCTCAAACTTAAAGGCAATTCTCCATGAGTCAGTGATGATTCAAGAACATGCATCAGTTCTGGACCTAATAGTTCCCAAAATTCCACATCAAATTCAGCGGGCAGTCCATCGATTCCAGGGGCTCTTCCCGAGTCCATTCCAGCCAGGGCTTGCGTTAACTCCTCGAGCGTAATTGGCGAGTCCATATCCAGCCGCTGGGGCTCAGTTAACGAGGATAGGTGAGAGGTTAAAAGTCTCATTGTTTCATCACAAACAACCTGTTTTGAAAACAGTTTGGAAAAGAAGTCTTGAACACATAACCGTCTGTCTCTGGGATTTACAACAACAGCTCCGCCAGGATTAATTACAGAAAATATGTTCTTGGGTGCTTTACTGACAGAGTCCAGACGAAAAAAAGCTTTACTAGGGGTATCTAAAACCTTTAAGTTCTTAACCCTTAGTCTGAGCAACAACCCTGCTGCTTTCTCCTGGATTAACTCTCTCAACTGAGTCTTCTTTTCTCGTAATAACTGGAAGTTTCTTGCATTATTATTTTTAGCAAGTTTACCTTCGAGCTGTACAATGTCAGCTTCCAAACAAGTCATTGTTATATTCTTAACATTTGTAATGTTTGCTCTAAACTGTTGACAAAACACCAGAATCTGAGCTTTCGTATTGTCCCACCAAAGATTAACTGAAGAAAAAGAGGGCTTTCTTTGGATTTGATTAGCCCAGAAAACTTGGAAGGCTTCTTTAAATAGACCATCTTCTAGAAGACTGGTATTAAATTTCCAGTATGCACTTTTATTTATTGACTGAGGAAAAAGAAACCCCATGGTTACTAAATGATGGTCTGATAATATTGACGGAAAATAATCCGGAGAGACTATAGCGTTTCTAAAAGGTGAGTTTATATACCATCGGTCGAGTCTCGCAAAGGACACTCTTCCTCTGGTGATACGGCTCCAGGTAAACTGAGGTTCATTGGGGAAAAGTACCCTCCATACCTCGAGCAAACCAACCCGAGAAAGGAAAAGGGATAAATCAATACATGATTCGGGATGAGGTTCTGCCGAGTTCCTGTCCATTACAGGTTCAAAGGTACAGTTGAAATCACCCCCGGTACACACACATTGGTTTAGATCAACTGTCTGCAGGTGATTAATCACAGACGCAAAGAAAGCTTTCCGTTCTGTGCTCTCACTTGGTGCGTACACATTGAATAATGTGAAATGGGAATGATTAACCACCAGTTCAAGAGAGCTGAATCGGCCTTTAACAATCTCCTGGAAGAGGATTGACTCAGGTACTAGCCCTGGTCGAAGTACGAAAGCAACACCTGCCGAAAGGGAAGACAGGTTGCTAAAAAAGCACTGTCCCCCAAAAACGCGACACCAATCATATTCTACGTTTTGGGTGATGTGCGTTTCCTGCAGTAAAAGTACATCGATATTTTTACGCCGAAACAAACTTTGCACTTGAGCTTGGCGGTTGGGGTTTGCACCTCCACCGTTAATGTTCAAGGTGCCAAAGGTAATTTGCTTCATTCCTTATCAAAAGGCTTGATTGGGTGTTGCAAAATCTCAAGACCGGCTTTTGTAATAATTTTCCTGAGTCGGTGAAATTGTGACCTTGTTAGTGGAAATTCTTTGCCCTTTCTTGTTATTTCCTTTGCTGATTGAATAAATGAACCTAAATCAGGAAATGTATCCCTGATAACTACATTTCGCTGGCTATAGGTTTCATTCAGAAAAGAGAGTACGAGTTGAGGAGATATCATTGGCTGACTCAACTGAGACTGAGACAACTCGGGCACCTCGTCATCCTCATCAGATTCCGACAAGTCTGACAAGGTCCCTCCAGGATCGAGGATGTCGGCTTCCGTGGTCACTATGGGAATTGTCAGTATCTCTGGGGATTCGCTGGAGAGCTCCACTGTGCGATCAACGTTGCCATGGTGATATTTGTGCTCATCAGAAGTTGAAAACTCGGTTTCATCCTCTTGTGGAGCACAAGCTACCGAATCAATGAGCGACTCGGTAACACAGTTTTGAATCTGCACCGGTAGAGCAGCACTGTGGAGGAATGAGTCAGTCACTGTCTGCTCGTTCACAGTGACTAATGATCGTAACGGTTCGTTCGAGGGTTTATCAACATATTCAGCGTTGCAACTTATTTCACCCATATAGCAATTTGCGTCCACATAGATGGTACACAAACTTTCAGACATATTATCCTCAATTGCAGCACCCGATTCACTATCCTTTTTTCCAAACCCGATGGAAGCATGAGGAACACATTGAGGTGTGTGTTCAGCTACACTGGCCTTCTCCAATACCACCTGTTGTGGAAATCAATTCAGGTCCACAACTTTGTCCCATAGGTAGGTTTAATCTCAATTAGATCTCTGGCATCATCCTGTAAAAATACAATCATGCAGTAGATATCAGGATCTTGGTATCATACAGAGAGGACCGATAATAATAGTCAAAGCAAGCGAGTCTAGTATATATGTGCGAGTCTAGCAAATACGTACCATTCAAGACTACATGTAAAGTAAATGTCACAGGAGTGGCTCAGCGTCACGGATGTCCCAGGTTTTATAGACGCCGTTCAGTGGCTGAAGCGAGTATCTCTCCTGGGTTCAACTTTGGTAAAATTTCACGACATTCTCCCCGCCGTTAGAACTATACTGCCGCTGGGCAGATCGCAAGCGTGTGTCAGCATTAATTGATTGGGGTACGTCATTCCATGTCAGTCGGTCCACCCGTAGCGGTCGGGGTGGCGAACTACCCTGCCAGCCCGTGTCCGGAAACTACCGGGTACGGCGTCCCCAAGCCCGGAGTCCCCTGCGTCGGAGTAGCCGCTGGAGGCAGGTGTCGGAGGGGGCACCTCAGAGCCTTCAGGCAGGGGTGTAGGTGACGACAGAGGTGACGGCAAAGGTTCCATAGAGGAAGCTTCGGTAGAGTCCATAGACTCGTAGATCGGTTCGTCGATATCCCTATAAGGGTCGATGACCCCACAAGGGGCGAGATGGCGTACGGAGACAGTGGACTCGCGTCCATCTGCCGTCAGCACACGAGCATGCTCGGGATTAGCCTGGAGTACCTGCACCTTATCCACAAAGGGGTCGTACTTGCTCGTGAGCACCGCTCGTTTGAGATAAGCCGGCCCCGGCTCAGCGAGCCAGCTGGGTAAAGATCGGATACTACCCGAGCTTCTAGGGTGGTGGAACAGTCTTTCGTGAGGAGTCTGGTTGGTGGCCGTACATAGGAGAGCCCGGGTCGAGTTCAGAGCCACAGGTAGCGACCAAGCCCATTTATCGAGACCCCGGCCGAGGGTCCGGAGGCTTAGCATGGCGGCCCTCCATATAATCCCATTGAAGCGTTCGATCTGCCCATTCGCCTGGGGTCTGTACGGTGTGGTGTAACTCGAAGCAACATTATTTTGGAGCAAATAACCTCTCACCTCCTGCAACAGGAACACCGCACCCCGATCGGTATGCACGTAGGCCGGATACCCAAACATAGAAAACAAATTCTGCAGGCACCGTATGACCGTGGCAGCCGTCATATCCCCGCACGTGTAAGCAAAAGGGAATCGCGAGTACTCATAAACGATAGTGAGCAGCTAACGAGAGTTGCTCGACACCGGCAGCGGTCCTTTGAAATCCATTGCCAATCTCTCCCACGGTCTAGTAGCCCTAACCAGCGTCCCCATGGGAGGGTTGTAAAAACGCGGTTTGAGTTCCGCACATATAGCGCAGTCACGGCAGATCCGGCGGATTTCTTCAATCGAGTACGGCAGATTACCTCTACGCACAAAATGAGCAAAACGCGCCACCCCTGGATGACACATAGTGTCGTGCAAAGTGCGCAGCCCCTCCAAAGTTACGATCCCCGCGCACGTAGCCGGCCTCGATAAGGCGTCGGCGACCAGGTTATCCTTCCCCGGGCGGTATTTGATGGTGTAGCAGAAGTCGGCGAGTTCGATACGCCAGCGAGTGATTTTCTCATTCTTAATACGTTGAGCATGTAAGGTGTCGTACATGAACGCAACGCTTTGTTGGTCCATGATGATTTGGAAGCATCGCCCGAGTAAGTACGGTCGCCATCGCCGAATCGACTCGGCGATCGCGTACGCTTCCTTTTCGACAGACGAATGCCTCCGCTCAGCGGAGGTGAGAGTCCGCGAAAAGAAAGCCACAGGGCGCCCCCCCTGGGAGAGAGTCGCCGCTATCGCATGATCCGAGGCATCACTTTCTAAGACGAAAGATTCGCTCTCGTCGATCGTCGCCACAGCGGCGCCAGCGATGTCGGCCTTAAGGCCCCCGAAGGCCGCCAAGGTGGCCGGGCTCATGGGGAACGCGTCGCAGGCCACGAGGGGGTGGAGCTTCGCGGAGAAATTTTCACCCACTTCGAATAGTGGGTGAACAGCCCGAGAGCACGCTTCAGCGAAGCTCGATCGCCGGGCGGGGCCATATCGAGAAAAGGTCGCAGACGCTCCTTATCTGGAGAGACTGAGCCATGGGTCACGGTGTACCCCAGAAGATCTATCGTGCATTAAGAGTAACGACACTTAGCCTCATTCATGGTTAGGCGATACCTATGCGTGACCTCGAGGAAGCGCTTCAGATTAGCATCGTGATGCTCCTGGTCATACCCACAAACCGTAAGATTGTCCAGATAGACAAAGATATCTGTCAAGTTCTCCTTAGTAACGAGGTCGTCCATAGCCCTCTGAAAACAGTAGACCCCGTTCGTCACCCCAAAAGGTAATCGGGTGAACTGGTATAACCTTTGACCCGATTCAAAGGCGGTATCGATGCGATCAGCCCTAGAGATGGGGATCTGATGATACGCACTACGCAGATCGAGAGTGCTGTAGACGGAGTACTGGGCCACCAGTTGTACTAGCGCGTCCATCCCCGGTAAGGGGTAGGCATCCAGCTGTGTAAAGCGATTAACCGTCTGTGAGTAGTCGATTACCATGCGCCGGCGATGGGCCTCACTTCGCACCACTAAGACCTGGGCCCGCCACGGCGACCGGCTAGCTTCGATAACACCGTCCTTTAAGAGTTGGGCCGTTTCTTCCGCAATGAATTGCGCGTCCGCTCGTGAGTAGCGCCGCAATTTTACCGCTACAGGAGTGCAGTCAGTGGTCAGGTTGGGGAACAGCGAAAGAGGCTCAATTTCCATTTTCGCGAGTGCACACACAGCAAGCGTGTCCGTCCCACCGAATTCAATTTCCAAACGTCCATGTCGCTTAAGAAAATCGTGTCCTAACAGGATGTCAGCACATAATGCAGGCAAGACCATGAGATGTACATCGGAAAACATGCGTCCCTCTATCACAAGTTTCAATCGACATTCCCCCTTCGTGCTGAGCCGAAGTCCCTGGGAGGCCATGAAGATCCGTCGTGTAGTCCCGATGACCGGCCACCCATGTTGACGCACCAGCCGCTGATCGATGAAACTATCCGTAGATCCTGTGTTGACTAGGGCCCGCGCAAAAATGCCTTCGACCAAGAGTGGGATAATGGCCTGATCAGGCCAGAAGATCCGGCAGGTATTGCGCCGTCCGAACGAGAAGATCGCGCCTCACGCGTGGATCCCACACCGGCTGCAGTTTTCTGGTCGTTTGAGGAGCCTCCGGAGGGCCCCCGTGCCAAACGCATAGTTGGTCGTGCCAGAGCAAGAGTGTGTAGTTCGTACGAGCTGCCATCAGATGGTGCTCGTGTCACGTGCGAAAGATCGCAGTCAATTGTACTTTCACGTGCCGGAGCAAGAGCGAGTCATTCGTCCGAACTGCCGTCAGATGGCGCTCGTGTCACGTGCAGCGTTTGTTGCACAACAGGAGGAGCTTTCAAAGCCGGAACTTTTTGTTTGTTTGAGGAGGGCGTTCGAACGCCAGTCAAGGTCGGTCGCTCTGCGGCCGGTCACGTTCGCGCCATTTGTTTCGGCGGCCCGGTGTATCTCACCAAGGACGTGCGTGCAGCCAGGGGCCCGCGAGGAGGAGGACCGCTCATCAAGGCCGGGTGAGGCGCCCTGCTCTGTGCTCGGTGGGTTGGCTCGGCGATAAGCCCATTCAAGGTCGCGCGTGCTCGTGTGCCCCGCGTGGCCTTCTTGCAGACTTTAGCAAAGTGTCCTTTTGTAGAACACAAATGGCATATGGCTTCCCGAGCCGGACACGCTGACCTGGGATGCTGTCGGTTGCCACAGAAGTAACACGTCGCGTTCCGGTCAGGCCTGGGCCTGGCTGCTGTAGCTGCTGCCAGGCCGGAATCCGAGTCCACCTCGGGTGCGGCCAGGGGCTCGGCCGTAGTCGAGCCCGCACCCGTATCCTCGGCGGTAGCCCTCTCCGGTCGCGTGAGTTGAGAAGTCCCCGCGACGACCCGTGCATGGTCATAAGCGGTAGATTGTTCCCGGGCCTCAGTGTAAATGTTGGCCACCCGTAGGGCCTCCGCGAACGTCAGGTCAGCTGTCTCCAAGAGCCTGAGTCTCAGATTTGTAGAGCTGATCCCAGAGACGAAAGCATCTCGGACAAGATCGTCCTGGACTTGCTCGTGTGTCCGTACCTCTTGAGTACTGTCCGCGAGGAGGTGCCGCAGCTCCTGAGCGAAGCGATCGATCGACTCGGTTGGCTGTTGACGCCGCGTGGTGAGCAGATGCCTGTTGTACACCACGCTCCGTTTCTTAATGTAGAGTCGCTTTAGCTCTTCCACGGCGGCATCGTACATCGTACATCGTGCGATGCTCCTGTAGACGTGGTGGTCGACTTTGGTCTGTAGCACAGACAGCTTCGTTTCAGCGGTGGGAACGGCATCCTGGATGCCGAACTGGTTCTCCAGCGTTTTGAGCCAGTGAGTGAACACCGAGCCCGAATCCTCAGCTTGTGGGTCGGCGCCGAGTGTCGGTACATTGATCATCTTATGTCCCGCCATTTCCGTAGATCTTAATTGAGATTAAGTGTCGTGGAAATCAATTCAGGTCCACAACTTTGTCCCATAGGTAGGTTTAATCTCAATTAGATCTCTGGCATCATCCTGTAAAAATACAATCATGCAATAGATATCAGGATCTTGGTATCATACAGAGAGGACCGATAATAATAGTCAAAGCAAGCGAGTCTAGTATATATGTGCGAGTCTAGCATATACGTACCATTCAAGACTACATGTAAAGTAAATGTCACAGGAGTGGCTCAGCATCGCGGATGTCCCAGGTTTTATAGACGCCCTTCAGTGGCTGAAGCGAGTATCTCTCCTGGGTTCAACTTTGGTATAATTTCACTACACCACCTTTTTGGATTACTGGTAGAAAAATTAGCAACCGACGCCCTTCGTTTTTTAGAACCAATAATAGGATCCTCCTCCATTCCTTCACTACATGAGGGAATGGCAGCAAAGGTTGTGCGAGTTGGGGTCGCTTCGGTTTCTGTAACAGGAAGTGAAGTGCGATCGTTTTCAAGACTCGGGACATGCACATGGATGCTGCTATTGTTCGTCTCACTGCAGGAGGGAACAGCAGGAACCGGTAAACTCACAGGATTAACTCCAGTCGGTTGAATAGGAACAGGACACGAGTAATCTTATCCTTTTTACAATCGGTGTCTACGTGACCATTTTCCCAACACTTTGAACACGAAACCTTGGGACAGAAACGTTTAACGTGACCAAAGGCTCCACAGTGAAAGCACGTTAGTGAGGCTGACGAGGCGTACATTTGATACTCCCGATCGTCGGATTTTACTTTAAATGAAATAGTTAACCCTGTATCATCACCACGATCGGGAAGTACCATGTAAACTTGGCGACGGAAACTCATAACGTGTTTTATCCTCTCGTCTCGGCTCTTCAGAGGGATCATGGACATTCTCGACACAGCTGTTCCATAACGAGAAAGGACTGACATCAGTTTGTCGTTTGATATAAATGGTGGTACGTTTGATACGACGATTTTCATCGCTGGAGTATCCATGGGGGACGCTAACATAAAAACACCACTCTCTGTGGTTAAACCTGCACTCACGAGGTCATGAACAAAGTTTTCTTCGGACACGAAAATAACAACTTTTTGATTCATTCGTGAGGCAGCTCGGACATGTTCGCACCCGATTATTTTCCCCACTGCGAGTACCACATCCTCAGTGAGGACTCCTTCTGGTGGAACACACACAAATGCATGCTTCCTCGTCAGGCTATCGAATGCCTCTAACCTTGAGCGTGCATTCGCCATACCAGCGAATTTAACACCCCCCACTTGTCCGAACCGGACAAGAAGGTATCAAACCTAAATAATCGAACTAAAGTAAGTAATAAACGTGCATTATAAGCACAAAAAATGGCTTACAAATCGTCGTCAAAGCCAGTAGGCCGCACCCAAAATGGGCCCGCTCTCAATCCTCTCTCTCTCTCGAAGACAAAGGTGTAGAACGGATGAAACCACTTGCATTGGTGGGGGGTGGGGGGGGCGGGGTGAGAGAGGGGGCACAACCACTGCAAAGAGGTGTCCACAATAGTTGTAGGGAATGTTGTAGAGAATATTGATGGAAAGTTGTTTGCTGTTACCTCATTCGTGAAGCTCAATGGTATCTCAACATGACCTGCTCAGCATCAAGTCCTCATTGGAGATGAACCTAGCCATGTCTACAGCTCTAGCAGGAAACTTTCCAACAACAATTATGCTGTGAACATTACCACAGTATGGCCGGGTGATCTGAATGTGGGGTATATATCAAATTGGCACCTACCTGTACTTCTCCCCTGTCTGTTTCGATCCCAAAAACACCATACCTTCTGATATACCCTAGCTTTTCTCAAATATGATGAGGACTTCAACCTATCTTTCCAGGGCCACAATGGTGCTTTGGGCCTCTTCCAAGCCAACGAACATGAATCCTGTTCAACCATCTCAACCCAAAGGTATAAAGTTCCCGATATGCTTGAGACATACTCAATTGCAAGTGAAGTTTTATGGACGAAAGAAGTCCAGGGTTTATTGTGTAGATCAGAAAATTAACTTGAACTAGCTTATGTTAGGAGTACAGGCGAAGAATCTGTCCTTACAGATGGGTTAATTCTCCCAGAATTGGCACATGTTATTATCTCCGCCACCTAAGGTGGACGGGGGTGATGCATTAACCGTTGTTCGTCTGTCTGTCTGTGAGCCCAATATCTCAAAAAGCTGTGGCTGGGTTATGACAAAACTTGGTGGATGAGTTGGTTAGGTGACCAGAACAAGGCAATTCGATTTTGGTTCAAGTCTGAATCCGGATCTGGCCTATCAGTGGGATACAAAAAGGTAGCTGTTCAGCCTGGAGGAGCTATGCACCTTACTGAGTACCATTATAATTACCCTGAACCCAGGGACTATGATTGTTTTACTGTCTAAATCCTATATGTGCATCTACCCCTCCTCCACGCCCCACTCGAGTTCAACCACTAGCTTTCACCTCATTCTATCCAGAGGCTCAGGAGTGTTTATAAGTCAAACAAACACAACCAAACAGACACTTCTCGACTTATAGTAGGATGGCTTCACTTCATTTTTAGATTTCCTCCATTAATTATGAAATGATGAAATGACAAATGCTGAATTGCAAAAGATGATGGGAATAGAGCCTGTGATTGATGCTGTGAAGAGGAACAGGTTGAGATGGTTTGGTCATGTGTTGAGGAAGGATGAAAGTGACTGGTTGAGAAGAGTGATGGAAATGAATGTGGAAGGAAGTAGAGGACGGGGAAGACCGAGAAAGACTTGGCTAAAGGTGGTGGAAGAAGAAATGCGGGCAAGGGGGTTAACAAGGAGAGATGCAGAAAATAGGGCAAAATGGAGAACATTGTCATGGGGACCGCAAGGCTAACCCCTGCTCCAGCAGGGAAAATGGCCTTAAAATGCATGTTGTTGTTGTTGTTGTTGAACATCATTTTTTCTGAGTGTGTAGAGGTGTGTATCTGTGTATGTATCCCAGTGTCAATTACTATTTATTTCACAAGTGTATTTCCAGGTGTACCTGTTTAATTCCAATGGCTTCCCAATTGGTTTTTTGGCTTTATAAGCATTAAATATTCAATCATGTTGTCGAAGATATTTACCCTCGCCTGAGGAGAGGGTATTGCATTTGAGTCCGTTTGTCTGTTTGTTTGTCTGTCTGTCTGTTTGTTTGTCCGCACAAAATAAATATGATTTTCTCTGCAACCGTTGGTCCGATTGACAGGAATTTTTCACCATCGGTGCAACTCCACCTGCAGAATTTTATAATGATAATTATGACGTCATAGGTCACGTGGTTCGGCCGCCATCTTGGAAAAACCGAAAAACTTTGTACCTCTATATCTCCGAAAGTGCTGAATAGAAAAAATTGAGACATGGCTCATTGTAAAGAACTCTCCATGGGGAATAAAATATGTTAATGATGATGTCATAGGTGCCTCCATTATGATGTCATAATTCGACAAGTACAAAACTTCATTCGATCAAGGTGAAATTTATTGAGCGTCCTGTAGGCATAAATTGGTGGAGAAAAAAAAATATTGATGATGTCATAGGTCACTTGGTTCGGCCGCCAACTTGGAAAAACCTAAAAACTTTGCACCTCTATATCTCCGAAAGCGCTGAATAGAAAAAATTGAGACATGGCTCATTGTAAAGAACTCTCCATGGGGAATAAAATATGTTGATGATGATGTCCTAGGTACCTCCATTATGACGTCATAATTTGACAAGTACAAAACTTCATCGATCAAGATGAAATTTCTTGAGCATAATCTAGGAATAAATTAGTTTAGAAAAAAACAATGATTATGTCATCGGTCACATGGTTCGGCCGCCAAACACCACTAGCGTTCTCCTCTACCCCTCATCTTTACCTGCATTCGTTGTTTGTCCATCTCCATTTATCTTCACGCTTGGTCCTGCCCATTCTTTACCCTCCCTACTTCCTCCCCACCCCTTCCCCTCCCAACCTGCTCCAGCCCCACCCAATCCCTTCCCCTCCCTCCTCCGTACCCAACCCTTTCCCTTCCTCTGGACTGCCAACTCAACCCTTTCCCTCCTTCAGAAAATGACCAACAAACAATGTCTCATTCACTGTTATATACAGTCACGCGAAAAAGTAAGTACACCCCAGGTAAAGTTTTGACTTTTTCAACATATTTCAACATACAGCTATTTGATCTTCATTTAAACAATATTGATAAATAAAGGTGATATAACATAACAAATATCATGAAACATTTACATTTTGTAGTCCATTGCATAATTTAAATAAACATAAATGCAAATTTCGCATGTGGAAAAAGTAAGTACACCCTTGGCTCTAATAGGTGGTATTGCCCCCTTTGGCAGAAACAACCTCAAGTAGGCGTTTCTTGTAACTGTCTGCCAGTCTCTGACATCGACTGGGAGAAATTTTCCCACTCCTCCATGCAGAATTCTTTCAGCTGTGCGATGTTTGAGGGGTTTCTTGCATGCACAGCTCGTTTCAAATCCCCCCACAACGTCTCGATGGGATTTAGATCCAGGCTTTGACTTGGCCATTCCAGAACCATCCATTTCTTTCTTTTCAGCCATTCCTTGGTGGATTTACTGGTATGTTTAGGGTCATTGTCATGTTGCAAGGTCCACCTTCAGTTGAGCTTCAACTTTCTGACAGATGGCCTCACATTATCCACAAGCACCCTCTGGTACAATGAAGAATTCATAGTGGATTCTATGATGGTGAGCTGCCCAGGCCCTGATGCAGCAAAGCTGCCCCAAACCATATAATATCCACCACCATGCTTTACAGTTGGTATCAGGTTCTTGTGGTCAAATGCTGTCTTTGGTTTTCGCCAAACATGTGTTCTGGCACTGTGGCAAAATAGCTCTACCTTTGACTCATCTGTCCAGAGCACATTGTTCCAGAAGTGCTGGTCTTTGCCTCGGTGTTCATTGGCAAACTTTTGTCTTGCCCTGATGTTCTTTCTGGACAGCAAAGGTTTCCTCCTGGCACACTTCCTATGTAGATCAAATTTGTGCAGCCTCTTTCTAATGGTAGACTCGTGCACTTTGACATCAACAGTGGCAAGAGCTACCTGTAGGTCCCATGATGACATTCTGGGGGTTCTTAGAGACTTGTTTCAGCATCTTGCGGTCTGCTCTCGGGCTGAACTTGCTGGGGCGGCCTGGGCTGAACAAGTTGGCAGTTGTTTGGAATCTTCTCCACTTGTAGATGATTTTCCAGACAGTCGAATGATTGACTTCAAATTGTTTGGAGATCTTTTTAAATCCCTTCCCAGACTCGTAGGCATCTATAACCTTCTTTCTGAAGGCCTCAGAGAGGTCTTTTGATCTAGGCATGGTGACACCTCACACTTCAACAACAAAGAGCAAACCAAACTAAATGTCTGAGGTTTAAATAAGACAGGTTCCTCCAAGATACTCTCTAACGATGTTCTTATCATTTGCACCTGAGCTGGTGCACCTGATTCTAATTTTAGGTATTTGAAGTAGTGATAAATTTAGGGGTGTACTTACTTTTTCTACATGCGAAATTTGCATTTGTTTATTTAAATTATACAATGGATTACAAATGTAAATGTTTCATGATTTTTGTTATATTATATCACCTTTATCTATCAATATTGTTGAAATTAAGATCAAATAGCTGCATGTTGAAATATGTTGAAAAAGTCAAAACTTTACATGGGGTGTACTTACTTTTTCACGTGACTGTATAAGACTAGAAGAGCCGACGCATCGCTTTGCTGATGGACCAATTAGTCGTTACATCCCTTTCTGCTAGTAAGGGAAGGGGGATAGGGGTGGGCAAGAGTGAGGGGGCAGCAGTGGAGAGGGGGAGGGATGGGAAGGTGGGAGGGAGGGGAAGGGAGAGGGGAGGGCAGAGGGAGGGGAGAGATGTACTGCATATACATATTTTGGGGGGGCTTTTACAGGCCCCTTTCCTTTAGGGGGGGGGAGGGAGAATGGAAAGAGGACAAATTTACCCATGCAAAGATTGCTTTAACCTCAGCATTGCCCAGGTAAAAAAGGAAAATGTAATATCCTGTGCCACCACCAGCAGGTGGCGCTTCAATGTACACATTTACATAATCATTCCCCCCCCCCTCCCCCAATCCTCCACACCCCCACGCGAGGCCTCCGTCACATAGACTAAGTTACCCGCCACTCAAAGATGTATTTGAACTCCGACTTTGGAGTTTGTAACCTAATAGATGTGGCCGTGCATAAGGAACAAAGAAAGAAAGCCACAGAGCAATAAGTGGTGTTTATATGTACTAGGGCGTGCCCGTACGTGGGTGCAAAAAAACATGCGTGCAAACAACAACAACAAAAAAAAACTTTGAAACCACGTGGCAGTAACGACCACAGAACCCCCCCCCCCTCTATTTACATGAAATGGTTTGGTCCATTCGCAAAGCCAAAGCGAACGGCTTGCGAGTACGGTAGAACCCCCCCCCCCCCCTCTATTTACATGAAATGGTTTGGTCCATTCGCAAAGCCAAAGCGAACGGTTGGTAAATAAATCGCCATAGCTCGGTAACTACTTCTCCGATTAATATGAAACCTTGAAAAGGCACATCCTCAGGTCCCCAGCAATATACCTGGCAAGTTTCAAGTATATCGGACCCGTGGTTGTCGAGAAACAGCGGTCACAGACAAACAAACAAACACACAGACACACACACAGAGATTACTGGAATTATAGATAGACTAGGGCGTGCCCGTACGTGGGTGCAAAAAAACATGCGTGCAAACAACAACGCCAAAAAAAAACTTTGAAACCACGTGGCAGTAACGACCACAGAACCCCCCCCCCTCTATTTACATGAAATGGTTTGGTCCATTCGCAAAGCCAAAGCGAACGGCTTGCGAGTACGGTGACCATACCTTGGGAACCACTTGTCCGATTAATTTCAAACCTTGAAAAGGCACATCCTCGGGTCCCCAGCAATATACCTGGCAAGTTTCAAGTATATCGGACCCGTGGTTGTCGAGAAACAGCGGTCACAGACAAACACACACACACACACACACACACACACACACACACAGACACACACACACATACACACAGAGATTACTGGAATTATAGATAGATATAGACAACATCGCTCCAACGTCCGAATGAAATGAAATAACATCATAAATGACAGCAGATTGCACAAAAAGGTGCAAAATGAACAAACATCGAAGAATAGCACACAAAGTTGAGCAAGAAAGTCATTATAAATATTTGAGCAAAAGGACAAATAAAGCAAATGGAAAGGTAAAAGAATGGTGAAACCATGGTGTGTTCCATGCGCAAGCAGCTTGTAGAGCACTCGCTAATTGGCTTAAGCACTCAATGCAGGGTGATGAGGAACAGCTGGCTTGGCAAGCGATTAGCGATTAGTACTTATTACCTCCGCCATCAAAGGTGGATGGAAGTTATGTTTTCACCCCCTGTCTGTCTATTTTGAACACAATATCTCAAGACGTTGTGGACGGATTCGGACTAAATTTGGCAGAGATGTAGTGTATGTGACAAGGACGAAATGATTAGATTTTTATGAAGATCCGGATTCGGATCTGGCGACTAGAATGTTTTAAGTGATTCTTCACCATTGGGAGATAGGGCCAAAAACAATACAAAGCAGGATATCTCAAAAAGTTGTGGACGGATTTGGACGAAACTTGGTGGACCGGTTGGATGTCTGACAAGGACAAACAGATTCGATTTTGGTGAATATCTGAATATGGATTCGGATATGAGAATTATTTAATTTTTAAGTGTCAACTTAAATTTAATCTGTCAATTATTTAATTTAATCTGTCAACCCTCGACTCTGATTCTGCAACTGGACCTGTCGGCATCAGCCCACGGGTCCTAAAATCCTGCTCTGCTGCTCTTTCACTCCCTCTCTCTGTTCTCTTCACCCTGTCTTTTGCTCAAGGTCATCTGCCATCATCTTGGACATCAGCCAACATCACCGCTTTACACAAACTAGAGAGGTTCCAGGGAACCTGAACTCAACTGGTCTATATCAATATGGTTAGAATATGCATAATAGAACCACAAACTATAGTTTATATGTGCTAAAAATATATGACAAAAATTGATTTTCAATATGCCACGCCCATTTTTGGGCGTGCAATGCCCAAATGTAATCCCAAACTAGTTTATGTCTTAAAGATGCTGCATAACAAGTTTCATCAAATTTAATCAATATTTGTGACTTTTCGAGCGTAGACGTCGAATTGTTTACAGACAACAGACAGACAGGCAGACGACGGACGATGGACACTGGGTGTCGACAAAAACTCAGCTGGACATAGTCCCGTTGAGTTTAAAAGGTGCAAAAACAGATCCTAGCAACTACAGACCAATCAGCCTTCTCCCAATTATCAGCAATGGAATCCATCATTGCTTCGGATATCAAATCTTTCCTCTTTTCCAATGGCTTGATCTCTGACCATCAATTTAGTTTCAGACCAGGTCATTCTACTCTGAACATGCTGCTTTTGCTGTCTCAACAATGGATGGAGGTCCTCAATGCCAAACAGGAAATTAGAGGTGTCTCCCTTGACATATCACGTGCCTTCGATACGGTCTGGCACCTCGCTCTGCTCACTAAACTCTCCTCCTATGGTATCCATGGAAATCTCCATGCATGGCTTGCGGACATCCTCTCTAGTAGTAGTCAACGAGTGGCCCTGAATGGGTTTCTCTCATCTCCTCTTCCTGTTCAGGCTGGAGTTCCCCAAGGTGGTGTTCTGGGCCCTGTGCTTTTTCTGGTCTTCATCAATGATCTCTCCGACTCTCTTCAAAATCCTCTCTATCTCTTTGCTGATGACTCCACTCTCTGCCGCTCCATACCTCATCCCTCAGATCGGCAGTCTGCAGCCTCCTCACTCTCTGCAGACCTGGAAAAATCACAGACTGGTCAAACAAGTGGAACAGGTCTTTCAATCCTGACAAATCTCACACTCTTACTATGTCTCTCCGAAAAGACCGACTGGACAACCCTCCCGTCCACTTTCTGAACAATCCTCTCCAAGAAGTTCGGTCAATCAAGCTTTTGGATCTCACTATCTGCCATGATCTTTCCTGGGAAAACTACATTTAAAATCTGGCCTCCAAAGCCAGTCGCCGACTGGGCATCCTCCGTCGCGCGAAGTCCTTCCTTGGCACACCTTAGCTCCTCACCACATACAAGGCTTTCATCCACAGCTCAATGGAATACTGCTCTCCCCTCTGGGCCAGTGCTCCTGCCTCACACCTAGCTCGTCTTCACGCTGTTGAAACCAAAGCATTCAGAATGATTGGAATCTCCCGCGATGAAGCTATCTCCGAGGGCCTCTCACTTACTCACCGCAGGCAGGTTGGTGGTCTTTCTGTCTTCTACCGACTCCTCTCCAGCCTTGCTCCCCCAGCTCTCCCTGGGCTCTGTCCCGCCAAATATTCCTACAGGTCGCACAAGATCCGCCTGCAACCCTCTTATGGTTAAACTGCCAAAATCAAGACTCTCTGCTCACCCTCACTCCTTCATTCCTCTTTCCTCCCACCTATGGAACAAACTCCCTCACTCTCTTCTATCCCACTCCTCCCTCCAGGTCTTTAACAACAGCTGTTCACCACCATCTCTTATCTTCTCCTATCCAAAACCTTGATCTTTTCTACCCCCGCTAATTTCACCCCAGATCCACTTTTTTGGTGTTGGTATCCTGTTTTCTGAGGAGTTTGTGGACAGTGTGGTGAGTCTGACTCGAGTGAGTGAAAGGTTGATGATGGTGAAAATGATGATTGGAAAGCTCTTGGTGAACGTCATCTCGGGATATGCTCCGCAGGTTTGTCGGAGCGATGAAGAGAAGGACAAGTTCTGGTGTGCTATAGAGAAGCTGATGGAAAACGTGAAAAAGAGGTGTGATGTGATGGGGGTGAGTTGCTTGAAGGATGAAGTGGGACAAATCGTGTGGACCCAGATGGAATTAAAGGAAGATGGAAGAGATATATGGAAATACTGTTGAATGCAGAGAATGAATGGGATGGCAACATAGAGAGTAACCCAGTTTTAGGACCGGCAGAGAAGATAACTGAGAAGGAAGTTGAGGAAGCGATAAAAGCAATGAAGAGTAGAAAAGCGGGAGGGCCGACGGGAGTTGTGGGAGATATGTTGAAGGCAGCGGGAAATTGGGGTGTGAAGAGAATGACAGAGATCTGCAATCTGGTGGTGAAAGAAGGCAGCATTCCAGTGGATTGGGAACTGAGTACCCTCATCCGTCTATACAAGGGGAAAGGTGACCCTCTGGACTGTGGCTCGTATCAAGCGATAAAGTTATTGGAGCATGGAATGAAGGTATTGGAAGGGGTGTTGGAGAGGAGGATAAGGAAGAAAGTGAAGATTGACAAAATGCAGTTTGGATTTATGCCAGGAAGAGGAACGACAGACATGCTTTTTATTTTGAGGCAGTTGCAGGAGAAGTATATGGAGAAGAGGAAGAAGTTGTTTCTTGGATTTGTTGATCTGGAGAAAGCATTCGGTAGGGTTCCACATGAAGTAGTGCCATGGGCATTGAGGAAATTAGGAGTGGAGCAATGGTTGATCAGAGTAGTGATGGCAATGTACAAAAGAGCGCGCACAGCTGTAAGGACAAAGGACGGGAACAGTGGTGAGTTTGAGGTGAAGGTGGGAGTGCATCAGGGGTCGGTACTAAGTCCACTACTATTTGTAGCTGTGATGGAGGTCCTGGCTCAAAACGTAAAGGAGGGTTTACCGTGGGAGTTGTTGTATGCAGATGATCTGGTGTTGATTGCAGAAAGTATGGATGGACTGAAGGAGAAGATGAACAAGTGGAAGGAATGTATGGAGACAAAAGGTCTGAAGGTGAATATCGGAAAAACGAAGGTGATGGCAAGTGGTAAAGCATGTGGTGAGGTGGAAAGAACTGGGAAGTGGCCATGTGCTGTGTGCAGGAAGGGTGTCGGAGTGAATTCCATTCAATGTACAATGTGTGCTGAGTGGGTTCATCAAAAATGTAGTGGTTTGAGAGGGTCATTAACCAGTGTGGCAGCTACATTCAAGTGTGAGGTGTGCACAGAGGGAGCTGCAGATGGAGGAAATGTTGAGTTGGATCTTGGAGACGGCATGAAGCTGGAAGGTGTGAAAACATTTTGTTACCTTGGAGACATGCTGAATGGAGAAGGTGGATCAGACTCGGCAACGGTTGCTCGAGTGAGATGTGCATGGAAGAAGTTTCGGGAACTGAGTGGCGTGCTGACGAGGAGGGGAGTGTCATTGAAGCTGAAGAAAAAGGTGTAGGCTGCATGTGTGAGAAGTGTTATGATTTATGGGAGTGAGACATGGGTAATGAATGTAGAGCAGTAACGAAGGCTGGAAAGGGTGGAAATGCGAATGGTTCGGTGGATGTGTGGAGTATCGTTGAGAGAGAGGAAGACAAATGATGAATTGCGAAAGATGATGGGAATAGAGCCTGTGATGGATGCTGTGAAGAGAAACAGGTTGAGATGGTTTGGCCATGTGTTGAGGAAGGATGAAAGTGACTGGTTGAAAAGAGTGATGGAAATGAATGTAGAAGGAAGTAGAGGACGGGGAAGACCGAGAAAGACTTGGCTAAACATGGTCGAAGAAGAAATGCGGGCAAGGGGGTTAACAAGGGGAGATGCAGAAAATAGGGCAAAATGGAGAAGATTGTCATGGGGACCGCAAGGCTAACCCCCGCTCTTGCAGGGAAAATGGCCTTAAAATGCCTGTTGTTGTTGTAGTTTGTATCCACTTTTTGGAAATACCAACTTTTTTCCTGGAAGTCCTTGTAGTATCCTTGTGTTTTATACTTCTCACACCCCCACCCCGTGCCCACGCCTCCTCCCCCCAAGCCTAATCCCTCCCACAGCTTTCCCGATGTCCCTGCTCTCAAATGTTGTGTTTGGGTGCTTCCCCTTCTCTCCCCATCTTGTCTACCACTCCCTTTATGATATAGCTCCCCTTATTATATACTTTGTGTGTCTGTTTTGAATTTTTGTGTGATAAATGTTAGCTCTTTTACCAGCCTCGATCATGTATACAAAAAAAAAGACAAAAAGTGATTCTTCACTATTGGGAGATAGGGCCAAAAACGATACACAGCAGGATATCTCAAAAATATCTCAAAAAGTTATGGATGGAGTTCAACGAAACTTGGTGGACAGGTTGTGTGTGTGAAAAGGACTAATCGTTTCGATTTTGGTGAAGATATAAATATGGATTCAGCAACAAGAATTATTTTATTTTTAAGTGATTCTTCACCATTGAGAGATCGGATGAAAAGCGATATTTACCAATTTTCTTTCGAACAAAAATGTTATGGATGAGTTATGAAGAAACTTGGTGTACAAGTTGGTTAGGTGACAAGAACAAGCCAATTAGATTTTGGTTCAGGTCCAAATCCAGATCTGGCCCATCATTGGGATACAAAAGTAAACTGTTCACCAGGCGGAGGTATACTCTCCACTGAGTGCCGTTCTAGTGTTTTAATTTAATAGTAATAACAGCTTGGTTAATTATTTTCAAAAGCAGTGTTTATATTTACCCAAACAACCAGTTTTCATTCATGCACTCCCTTGGAGGTCGATAAGTATGTCTGCAAAGTTTGGGGCCGCTGGGTTTCATGGTTTTGGAGTTATGGAGGAGACACTCTGACTGACTGATACACACACACACACACACACACACACACACACACACACACACACACACACACACACACACACACACACACACACACACACACACACACACACACACACACACACACACACACACTCTCTCTCTTTTATTACTATTATACTGCAGATTGTTATTATTATTGCCTCAAATAACAGAATCGACAATGTTGAAAAAGTCTTCATTTTGCAGTGGACTAAACAGGCTAGTTTAAATCAAGTCAACTATATGAATGGTTCTGGAATAACGTTGCAGACAACAGAAGAGTAGGGGGATGAGGAGGTGGAGGTGGAGGGAGGGGGGGGGGGGTTAGAGGAGAAATATCATAGCTGCATTTCTGCTTTAAAGGAAGGTAAGAAAGGCCCCACCTGCAAAGCACCAGGATGACAGTTTTAAGGCCGACTGGGATTGGTAACTGGAACGCTTAATAGCGAGAACATAGCAACTCTGAGCTATATTGTCATCCCACTTAATAGGGTGTGGAAAATGCAAGGGAAAAAGATCCAAACTAGAATGGCACTCAGGGAGCATACCTCTGCCAGGCTGAACAGTTTACATTTTGTATCGCACTGATAAAACGGATCTGGATTCGGACCTGAACCAAAATCAAATCAGATTGTTCTTGTCACTTACCCAACTCATCCACAACTTTTTGAAACATCATGCTACATATCGTTTTTGGCCCTGTCACTCAATGAAGAATAACTTTTTTTTTTTTTAATTCTCATATCTGGATCCTGATTCGGATCTTCACCAACATCAAATTTATTTGTCCTTATTACACAACCAACCTGACAACCAAGTTTCATCCGTATCCATCCATAACTTTTGGAGACATCATGCTATATATAGGTTTATCCCAATCTCGCAATGGTGAATAATCATTTAAAAATTCTCGGATCCAGACTCAGACTCAAATCTTCAACAAAATCTAATAATTTAATCCCTGTCACGTACCCAACCTCTCTGCCTGTGTTTCCTTCTGTAAGATAACTTTAATTTCATTATTTCAGCAGCTGCTTGTATTTGTAAACTAGTTTTTAAATAATTATATAATTGTGCACATGGCTCTTTTGTGGTTTCCAAAACACACAACAACATAATATCTCCGTGCTGTCTCCTTGTTATGTTATTACCTTGGGAGATGGACAACATCTTTGCTCAATCCCAGGAAGCAAGATTAAATTTATGGATTACCATATTTACTTAAAATGTAGACGTAAACAATTATAGATGTATTAATACGTATGTATGCATGCAGAGAAGGAATCATGGTATTCCAATGTTCAATCTCATTGGAGAAAGGGGATGGAAGCTTAAACAACGTTTGACATTCACTTGATCATTCGTCATTTACCATATGTGTGTGCCTGGTAATACATGATAGGTCATAACACCCTGGAGTATCATTATCATTTGTAGCTGCATAAAGAAAATGCAGGCCAGCTATTGTGAAGAGCTCCGGAACTCGTGCTCAAGACATGTTCCCAGCTCCGGGAAGGCTGCCAAGCGCACACACCCATTCTCTCTGATCCCTGATGTACCATACTCCACAGAGCGTCGGTTCTGCCAGAGCAGTTTCTTGGCGAGGGTTATACTGGGTGGTTTGCCATTGCCTTTTCAGCAGTAGCTGGGCCAGGGACGGATTTAAGGTGCATTGGACCCTGGGCAGTAACCCAAGTATGGCTTCCTTCTCCTCTTCCCATCCCATAGTATCGATACTATGACGAGACTCATATTATGGCTCAATATTTTACTGTATTTTAAAACTTTTTTAAAAACCCTATATAAAGAATAAACAGCAATGCTTTAATGAAAAAAGCGTTACATTTTGAAAGGATTTTATTTTAATATTTGATTTTTAAAACTTTAATATTTTATTATATTAAAAAACTTTTTTAAAACCCTATACAAAGAATAAACAGCAATGCTTTAACGAAAAAATCGTTACATTTTGAAAGTATTTCATTTTAATATTTTATTTTTAAAAACTTTTAAAAAAACCCGATACAAAGAATAAACAGCAATGCTTTAATAAATAAATAGCACCGCAAAGCGGGCGTAACCCCTCAGCCCATGCATGGTGGAAACCAATTTCAAGATGGCTGCCGTGGCGGCCATATTGAAAATTTAATTTTTGGGGGGATTTTTAATTTTGATTTGATTTTTAATTTGATTTTTAAAACTTTAATATTTTATTATATTTAAAAACTTTTTTTTAAACCCTATACAAAGAATAAACAGCAATGCTTTAATGAAAAAAACGTTTTTTTTGAAAAATGAAAAACAAAAATGAAAAATGAAAAAACAATGAAACATTGAAAAAAACAATGAAACATTGAAAAAACAATGGAAAAAAACACAAAAAACGGAAACCAATTTCAAGATGGCTGCCGTGGCGGCCATATTGAAAATCGCAGCACGCCCATTTTCGAAAGGAACCTTCCTCTACCCAACCCAACACACACTGCAAAAACGGATTTAATTGGACAAGTCATTCTGCTCGAAATTGACAGAAACCAATTTCAAGATGGCTGCCGTGGCGGCCATATTGAAAATCGCAGTGCGCCCATTTTCGAAAGGAATCTTCCTCTGCTCAACCCCAACACACACTGCAAAAATGGATTTAATCGGACAAGCCGTTCTGCTCGAAATTGACGGAAACCAAAAGTTGACGGATGCCCGGATGGCTGCCATGGTGGCCATATTGAAAATCGCAGCACGCCCATTTTCGAAAGGAACCTTCCGCTACTCAACCCCAACACACACTGCAAAAATGGATTTAATCGGACAAGCCGTTCTCTTTGAAATTGACGGAAACCAAAAATTGGCGGACGCCCGTGACGACAATACCCGTTAGCCGAAATTTGGGCTGAGGGATGAAAAGCGTTACATTTTGAAAGTAAATCGACAATGACAACAACTAAGAACAAGGCAGTGCAATTTATTTATACGACCATTGTTTGTCATTTATATTCCGAGGTGCAGACAGTTTCTCGATATGAACGACTACACATATAACGTTACATCGGTCTTTTCCTAGACTGTTTCGTATAAACTGTCTTCAGCATCTCCATTGGCAAAGCGGTGGTTGCACTTCAGGATGTGCCTCTGGACTGAATTGTACTCGTTATGGCACCAATTTGTCAAGGCAGAACTTTTCCTCACAAGGTTGAGTGAGGGAGCTGAACTTGGCATAAACGTCTCATATGGGCATTGCTCCCTGATGATGGTTTGGACACTAATGTACATATTTCCCACTCATCCACCCCTGCATTGCGTCCTCTAGGCTTGGACCTGGACGACCGTACCATCCAAGCTTCCTCCCCCCTTAATCCGTCATGGGTTAGGTCAAAAATTTGAAATACTGGACAGAGTTAGGAGACCACGGAGTTCCAGCGATAGTCGCCTACTCTTCACAAATCTTCTAACTGACCATCAATATGGCTTTCGCAAGGCAAGATCTACCGGTGATATCCTTTCTTACATTACGAATGCCTGGGCCTCTTCTCTGAGAGACTTTGGGGAATCCTTTGTTGTAGGCCATGATATCTCAAAAGCCTTTGACAGAGTTTGGCATCGGGGTCTGATATCCAAGCTTACTTCTTTCGGCTTTCCTCCTTCACTCTGCTCTCTCATATCGAGCTTTCTCTCAGACCGCTCTAGAGATTGTCCATGGCTCAACATCTCCCTCCTTCCCTATCAACAGCGGTGTTCCTCAGGGTTCTGTCCTGTCTCCAACACTCTTCCTTCTTTTTATCAATGACCTTCTTTCTTCTACAAATATCCAAATGCACTCATATGCTGATGACTCAACGTTGCATTCCTCCATGTTTTCCCCATCTGTTCCATCTTCCCTCAATCGATCTGCATGTCGTTTGATCATAGCCACCTCGTTAAATTCGGATTTGGACAAGATTTCCAAGTGGGGCAAATGTAACCAGGTTAAGATTAATTCTTCTAAAACTAAATTTCTTCCCATCTCTCTCTCTAAAACCCCTCTCAACTCTCCAATCTTCTTTGAAAGCTCCACAATTACACCATGTGATACAATAAACCTACTAGGTATTACCCTAACTTCAAATCTATCCTGGAATCCACACATTACACAAATAGCTAAATCTGCCTCGAAGAAACTGGGTGTCCTGTTTAGATGTCGAAGATTCTTCTCTTCTCAACAGTTGCTTCAACTCTATAAAGGATTGAATCGTCCTTGTATCGAGTACTGCTCTCACATCTGGGGAGGTTCTAGTTCCACATACTCACTGGACAGAATTGAATTAAAAATAATTCGACTTATCAACTCTCCCAATCTGACCTCAAAACTCGACCCGCTCAAATTACGTCCCAGATTTGGTTATCTTTCTCTTTTCTACAGATATTACTTCGGTTTCTGCTCCCAAGAAATTGCTGCCTGTATACCTCCGCCATTAGCGAGACCACGGAATACTCGACAAGCCACTACATCTCATGATTATTGTGTGACCATTGGCAATTCAAGGGTGGGCCGTTATGATGTTTGTTTCTTCCCCTCTACTGCCAAACTCTGGAACTCTTTACCTTCACATGTCTTTCCAAACACTTATGATCTTCCCCTTTTTCAAAACGCAGATTTTCTGCTTTCTCAAAAACTCTTAGACTATTCTCTCCTTCTTCACTTTTCTATCAATGCAGCACTTTTATTTAGGCCTGGCCTCGATGATGACTACATAGTCCGTGCCTGGAGCCTTCTACATAAAAAAAGAAAAAAAAAAGAAAAAAAAAAGGATACCATGGGATCTTTAACGTCCACCAACTAATTCCGGCAGACGGGATGGCCAGTTTGACGTCCATCTGAAGGACGGAACACACATTGGCGAATCACCCTGCCTGGTGAAACACCGGGATGACAGTTTATAGCTGGGTCGGGATTCAAACCCAGGCTAGACAGGTTAGAGGTGAGTGTGCATACCTCTAGGTCATCCTGCCAGCCCTACACACCCATTACTCACCTGCAAATTGGGCTTCTTCAGTACATGAAGGCCCCTGGCAGCATTTACATTGGGTTAACCCATTGTTAGCTTTTGGAAGGTGAAATGAAGCCTTTCTTGTAAATTCGATCTCAATTTGAGTTTGGCTTTCAAAACCATGGTGTGGTTCATTCTACAGTTTTAGTTACATTGTTTGGACGTTTGGTTACATATTCTTCATAGTAGCTTCGTACGAAGAGCTCTGTACTCGTTATGGCCCCAATTCTTCAATCGTGCATGAGGCTCATTATCAATAATAATACGAGTTCCCTTACAAGATTCGTTAGGGGACCTGAGACTCATGGGTATGAGAACCTAATTTTCCCCCATTCTTGGAAGTCTCTTCCATTCTCACTTAAGTCATACCAAACGACGCCTTCCATTAGGTATGATGCATTCTTAAATCTGTTTGAAATGCATTCTCCTGTATATCACGTTACGTGTTTTGTACGTCATATAACGCGTTCATGTTAAATTCATTTAGCGGGGATGTTGGCAATCCAGTTGATATTTTTTACAAGAAAGCATTTTAGTTCCCATTATACATTTTCCTGAGGTCATTAAAAGTCGATCACAAATCGTGGCATGCTCTCAAAATACCAGCCAAACAGGGCAGGATGATTGCCCCCTGCCTCGCTGAGGTTATTAATGTGCCAGCTATGTAAAAACATGGAAATATTTTTCTGGGACTACCTTGTTTTCCAGGAATTAAGGGCTCACATAGTACTAGGGATACATTGGAGGAGCGCACTATGGAATGTAATGTCATCACAGGCACACGAGTGTTCTCTTAAATGTTTATGTCTCCGTAATACACTTATTCTTGAAATATTATTTCCATTCAAAATGTATGACCTCATCAGCCCAAATCAAGTGGGAATCTCATCATCACTCACATTCGACAGAGAGGACATTTGAAGGACATGTAGATATGACTCTTAAGAAAAGGCAGGTGTATTACCAGAGGTTAGGAGGAATTGAAAACATCATGAATAGATGTGAGACACCAAGAAATGTTGGTGAGCTACAGCCACTAATGGATGAACGGGATTGGATAGAAACAGGGAAGCAATTCTCCAGGTGGAAAAAAAGAGAGGGACAAAGGAATGTAGGTGCACAAACAGCCTGGACTTTGAAAGGTTGAAATGGATTTGTTTTGGTCGATTTATGAAGTGATAGAGGGCTGAAAGAGCAGGGGGAACAATACCCGATGACATAAAGTACAAGATCAAAAGACCATCAGCCAGTCGATGGTGATAATGAAGGTGACCCTGTGCAACAGCCTCTTGACGGGTGAAGCCGATGATTTTTCAGAGCCTTGACCTCCATGACTTCCAGGAGAGAAAGGGAGGTCAGATGCAGGTGCACTGGCCTACTGCAGAGAATAATACTCCATTGTACTAAAACTGCTTTATAGTGGACGGCAATCGTGAAATAATGGAGGGAATAACGTTAGGCAGCACACACGAGGAGTAGCTTCCATTATTATTTTTACGGCGTAGCCCATAGGGCGAAGCCGTCTAGAACAGTGTTTGTCCATCCTGATGTATGTATGTATGTAAGTATGTATGTCCCCTCAAACGTATACCAATCAGAGCTGAGGATATGGTCACATGACAGGGTGATGTGATTACCTCTGATGTCATTATGGCGTACGGCGGCTGACACTCCACACTCCGCCATTTTGATTTACTAGGGCATGCCCGTACTATATATACGTATATCTAAAATTATATCCCCCCCCTCTATTTACATGAAATGGTTTGGTCCAAAGCGAACGGCTTGCGAGTACGGTGACAATCCCCCCCCTCTATTTACATGAAATGGTTTGGTCCAAAGCGAACGGCTTGCGGAGTTTGGTAAAGAAATCGCCATAGCTCGGTAACTACTTGTCCGATTAATATGAAACCTTGAAAAGGCACATCCTCGGGTCCCCAGCAATATACCTGGCAAGTTTAAAGTATATCGGACCCGTGGTTGTCGAGAAACAGCGGTCACAGACACACAGACAAACACACACACAGAGATTACTGGAATTATAGATAGATATGCCGTTCATGCCAAACATATCGTTGAACCTGTCATATATCACAATCGCCATGCTCTACCTTGACGTTTTTCATTCAACACAAACAAACCGATTGTTAAAATGATCATCAAATATCGAAAGCATCGGTGTTACGTCTTTTCCAACAATACGGTATTTATAGGCCTTAGGCGTTATGCCTCACCTTTGGACCACTTCAGACAAAATAAGACCAGGTTTCTTAATACAGTAGTGTATCGTTTCAGTCGTATCATTTTTGTCGTAATAATAATATAGTAAATATAACCATAACTCTTTAATCCCAATGTCGTGAATGGAAAGTTAATGGATTGAAGCGGTGTATGGTTCATGATCAATGATCCAAGCGGTGTTCTGCACTAATATTTATAATCGCATAAGTAAGGAATTAGCCTCGGTTTTTTAATGGTAATCTCATTTTCGAAATATAACGTTAATATTATAGTAAATCTAATCGTAACACTAATCCCTTCGTAGTGACTGCAAACGTACTGGAAGTTAAAATATATCATCTACATATTAAAGTAGCGGCAGTTTTGTGTCCATTACGTCATTACGCCTATGATGTCATTACGACGACTGAGCCCACCAACCAACATTTGAATTTACAAGTACACGCGCTCACTACGGGAGAGGCAGGAAGGGTCATTCCTCTTTGGGGTATGTAGATTACAGTCGATCTATGGTCGGGTCTCAAGAACATTGGGTGTGTGTTCATTTACCAAGTTTATTGTGGAGAGATCGCCAAGTGGTTCAAGCATTCGAGCAAGCACTCCATTCAAAACCCTTAGGAATGGCTGGCTTGGCAAGCGCTAGCTAGCTGCTTGGCAAATGAGCACACCTCCAACCCTTGTGGGGTGCATAGATTACAGTAGATCTTCGCTCAGTTCTGCAAGTAAAACTTACGTCACGGATGTCGGAATTCTTCTAAATTTCTTTGTTTAATGTTATAAGCAGCATTAACGACTGTTTGAAAAGCTAAACATATTTGTTTGTGGTTTATAATATTTTACAAGCCCAGCTACGCTGCTGTTAGACTTTTGATATTGTTTTGTATACAATGTCGAGGCTCATGGAAGAGCTAGAATATACAATGGATCAGGATGTGGCAGAACAAAAGGAACAGTTGAAAGAGAGACTGAAACATAACAACAGCAGAGATGATGGACAAAATAGGAGGCTTGCAAAACAAGCATTCTGAGTATTGCGCTGCAATACATGTCCCCGACCGGCAGTCTGTCGTCCGGAAAACTGTTGGGGAAATTACCAAAGTTCAAAGTGCCATAACTTTGTCAAAAATGATCGAAACGTCGTGAAGTTCGAACTTGATCTGTAACTTATCATGAGGAAACGATGTGCCAAGTTTGAAATCATTAGCATTAAGAGTTTAGAAAAAAAGTCCGGAAAACTGTTCTTTGCGTGACGGACGGACAGACGGACAGACGGAGGGACGGAGTGCACACTTATAGTCCCCTCCGGTGTACACCGGTAGGGGACTAATAAGGGATTTGGGGGAAAATGAACGCCAGGATAAAGGACGCACAGGGTGGATAAGGTGGAGGCAGCTGCAAACTCTCACGATGGAAAAACTGGGAATTTGGAAAAAGGTGGACTTGGGTTGGGTTAATAGGGGTAGAGAAAATCATGGTTTTGGATGGGAGATGATCTGAAAGAGGTATCCCCATATTCAAAATAATAGAGGGATACAGAAATGAAAGTGCACATCCAGTTTTGACTTAAGGAAGAAAAACAGGTGTGGGTACAACCCCAGAGGACTGTAAACTGGAGGGAGGGAAGAAAGGGTGGGTGGAGTAATGTCAGAGGTAAAACACTAAACAATTGTGAGTCTACCAACCTGCCTATGATGGATGAAACACAAACCTTGGGACTGAGCCTCCTGCCAGGGGATACCACTTTGGTAAAAAGCTTTGGCCTCAACAGCTTACAGGACATCAAGATGGAAAGCATCTATAGCAGCTCATCGTGCAATGTCATCCTAAATGGTACATGGGATAAAGGCCTTGTATGAAGAGCACCGTGGATGTGAACTCTGCACGGCTCAGAATGGGCTTGGCTCTGTCCAAGGTGTCGGTTAGCCTCTGGGACCAGTTTGGAGATATAGTTTACCCAAGACAGGTTGTGACATTGAGGCCGAAGAGCTCCAGGCCGGGATTGCAACTCTTCGACGGATTGGCCAGATAATTAAATTGGGGATGTGAGTGAGGGGTGGGGGCGGATGTGGGGGGATAAGGGGGAGGGTTTGACCTTCATTGAAGACGTGTTCCGGCTGGCTGACCAATGACGATATTTGCCAGTGCAGAATACCATATCTCCACCTGGATTTAGCTGCCAACTTGGACATGTGCTCTATCCATTGGAGGTCATGCGTGAGGGTGTAAACCAAGAGTTTAATGGACAGGACTTCTTCCAGAGGTTGACTACAGAACTAAGTAGAATTGCTCGAGGATCTATGTCGAGAGACATTGTGAGGATGTTGGGAGTTACCTTGATTTACAATTACGTTCCAAACACTAGACCAATTTTTGATCTTTTTCAAGTCTGCTGTTAGGCATGCAGTCACTCTCTCAATGGAATTGGGAGTGTTTAAATGATAGCTTCCCAAACACAAGCAATGACATTCAATGGAAGTAATACTTCATTATAATAATAATGACAACCAAGTGATAAATTAACTAACAGTGAGTGAAATTACTTATCATTTCTCACCTCCTTGAACGTCTCTCATTGGTCCCTCTCTCCAAGGTGTGGGATTTTAACCTCAAGTTCTTGGCAAGCTATGTTCACTTTTCTGATCCCCCAAATGCTCTTCAATAACTGAAATTCAACAGAAGTGGCATAGTTGCAAAACTATTCCTGGCCATTTCTAATGCTTGATACGCCCATGATTATGGAACTCACTGCAAGTCACAACAAAAACCTAACTTTTGCTCTTTAAACAATGCCTGTACAGATAGCCATGTCGTGAACGCTTCTTCTTCCACACCGATATGCATTGCGTATATTGTAGTCTTGAAATAACTTGGCGAGTCACTAATGCGACTCTTGATTTCTTTTCTTTTTTAACCAACATTAGTTTAACTGTATTGGATGTTGAACATTTTTTTTTTCTTTTTTGGTATACAAGAACTAACATCTATCTATAATTCCAGCAATCTCGGTGTGTCTGTGTGTCTGTGTGTCTGTGTGTCTGTGTGTCTGTGTGTCTGTGTGTCTGTGTGTCTGTGACCGCTGTTTCTCGACAACCACGGGTCCGATATACTTGAAACTTGCCAGGTATATTGCTGGGGACCCGAGGATGTGCCTTTTCAAGGTTTGAAATTAATCGGACAAGTACTTACCGAGCTATGTCCAAAAAACGCTTCAACCAATCAGAGAGCAGCGAGCTATCACGTGTGCCGAACGTGGCGATCAGACTCTGCCTCGGACGGCACATTTGACAGCGTATTCATTTATTTCACGTTGGAAAACTATGTTGCCGTTAAACTATGTTTTAAAACGAATTCAAACTGCGATTAAATTAAAACGATTCATCCTAACTGCGATTTGCGAACTTCCGGACAGTGAAGACTTCACTTCCGGCAGCCAATCACAGAACGCTTTGTTGCGTAGGCGTGGCCGATGTCAGAGCGAGCGTGTGCGCCATTACGTGCCTTTTCAAGGTTTCATATTAATCGGAGGAGTAGTTACCGCGCTATGGCGATTTCTTTACCAAACTCCGCAAGCCGTTCGCTTTGGACCAAACCATTGCATGTAAATAGAGGGGGGGGATTGTCACCGGACTCGCAAGCCGTTCGCTTTGGACCAAACCATTGCATGTAAATAGAGGGGGGGGGGGGATTGTCACCGGACTCGCAAGCCGTTCGCTTTGGACCAAACCATTGCATGTAAATAGAGGGGGGGGGATTGTCACCGTACTCGCAAGCCGTTCGCTTTGGACCAAACCATTTCATGTAAATAGAGGGGGGGGATTGTCACCGTACTCGCAAGCCGTTCGCTTTGGACCAAACCATTTCATGTAAATAGAGGGGGGGGGGGATATAATTTTAGATATATATATAGTACGGGCATTGGCAAGGAACGGGCACCCACGTACGGGCAATGCCCTAGTTTATCACAAAAAACAAATGGACACATAAAAAAAAAACATAAAGGGAGTGGGAGACAAGATGGGGAGAGAGAGGGAAGCACACAAGTACAACAGGAGAGCACAGGAATATCAGGAGATCTGTGGGAGGGAGAGGGCTTGGGGGAAGGAGGCATGGGAAGGGGGGGTGGGAGAGATATAAAACACAAGGACACCAAGGACTTCCAGGAAAGAAGTCGGTATTTCAAAAAAGTGGATCTGGAGTGAAATTAGCGGGGGTAAAAAAGATCAAGGTTTTGGATGGGGGAAGATAAGAGATGGTGGTGAACAGCTGTTTTAAAGACCTGGAGGGAGGAGTGGGATTGAAGAGAGTGAGGGAGTTTGTTCCAGAGTCGGGAGAAAAGAGGAATGAAAGAGTGAAGTTCAGCAGAGACTCTTGATTTTGGCAGTTTCACCATAAGAGGGTTGCTGGCAGATCTTGTGCGACCTGTAGGAATATTTGGGGGACAGAGCACAGACAGAGCTGGGGGAGCTAGGCCGGAGAGGAGTCAGTATAAGACAGAAATTCCACCAACCTGCCTGCGGTGAGTGAGTGAAAGGCCCTCAGAGTTAGCTGCTTAAAGGAAAAATCACCCTGCAAGAAAAAAAAATCACCCTGCAAAAAAACAAAAATCACCCTGCAAAAAAACCAAAAAAATCACCCTGCAAAAAAAAAAGAAGTCAACCTGCAAAAAAAAAAATCACCCTGCAAAAAAACAAAAATCACCCTGCAAAAAAAACAAACAAAATCACCCTGCAAAAAAAACAAACAAAATCACCCTGCAAAAAAAAAAGAAGTCAACCTGCAAAAAAAAAGTCACCCTGCAAAAAAAAAAAAGTCACCCTGCAAAAAAAAAAAAAATCACCCTGCAGAAAAAAAAATCACCTTGCAAAAAAAAAAATCACCCTGCAAAAAAAAAAAAGTCACCCTGCAAAAAAAAAAAAAATCACCCTGCAGAAAAAAAATCACCCTGCAGAAAAAAAATCACCCTGCAAAAAGAAAAAAAATCACCCTGCAGAAAAAAAAATCACCCTGCAAAAAGAAAAAAAATCACCCTGCAGAAAAAAAAATCACCCTGCAGAAAAAAAAATCACCCTGCAAAAAAAAAAATTCACCTTGCAAAAAAAAATCACCCTGCAAAAAAAAAAATCACCCTGCAAAAAAAAAAATCACCCTGCAAAAAAAAAAATCACCCTGCAGAAAAAAAAATCACCCTGCAAAAAGAAAAAAAATCACCCTGCAGAAAAAAAAATCACCCTGCAGAAAAAAAAATCACCCTGCAAAAAAAAAAATTCACCTTGCAAAAAAAAATCACCCTGCAAAAAAAAAAATCACCCTGCAAAAAAAAAAATCACCCTGCAGAAAAAAAAATCACCCTGCAAAAAAAAAAAAAAAATCACCCTGCCTCTAGGTCTAGAGCTAGACCATCCAATCACCAGAACACTCAATCATTTTCAAATTCCTGCCCCAATCAGCTCCAGTTTAACGTCGGGCCTGGCCAATCGGTTCGTGAAAGACATGGACCAATCTATCTCCTGTGGAAGACTCTGCAAGAAGATGGGATTAATTGGGGCCATTTTAAGTCGGAGTAGATTTCTGTTTTGAGGTTGACATATTTGAGAGTTACATGAACAGGAACACCCTCAGAATGAACAGGAATAATGGATATGCCCTCGGGAGATAACAGAGACTCAAACATGACAAATTGCTTTGAATGCCATCTGTGCATTCCCTCAGTTGATTGCCCAGCCTTATAATCATGGCTAATTAAACGGGAGAAGGACCAATAATAATGTTGGCTGTGTTCATTCTGACGTTCCAGGCACGTTCTCCATATTTTGGTCTGTTATCCCGAAACGTAAAATCTGAAAGCTGGAACATCTGCAGAGCTCGAATGAACAGATCAGAAAAGTGCAACCACGGTGTGTGACGTAGTTGCTATTTATAGAAGTGCCACCATTCACCCTCCCTCCCCTCAACATCCCATCCTCCTCTTGAGCTATAAATATCCAACTTTCTGCCCAAGATCAAGCTCTATTACTTTCCAAGAGCATCGAATATGTCATTTAAAAAGTCAGGCTCATTTATATTATGGGATAATCTTTGCATTTGGAAAACGAATGTTGCATTAGTAAGCAAAAGGTGGTTCTGCTCCGAGCATTATATTGCGGAGGTAGTAAATACAAAAATTCTACATTATCTCAATTTAATGCGTTAATTGAATTTTTTTTTTTTTTACAAAACAGTGATTTCTTTTCTTTTTTTTTAAACAACGTTACAACACAATTGATGTTGCATATGCGTTTGAATTTCAGGATGCTGCCATACAGATCAATATACTCGTGAGGGTAAAACATGGATTATATTACACAATCAGAATGTGCTGCCATCGTGACCCCAAGGAGTATTGTCATGGAGTCAAAGGGAAGTTTTTAATTAATCTGGCAACTCTGGCATTCAAAAAAGTTAATAGCTCCACTCCACAGAGCTATTATAATTAAAACGAGGAGAAAACTATTTTTTTAAAGTGCCATACTCTTTACAGGAAGCCTCGGGTTGACTTAACGGTTAATGTGGATGGCTTGAGATCTTAAGGTTTTGAGTTTGAGCCCCTGTCTCTCCCCGTTGAATTAACACCAGGTGGGTTGACTCAGCCTGTCATCCTTCTGAAGTCGGAAAAATGAGTACTGGGGGCAATAAGCCATTCGAGTATCCTGTGTCGGAGTGGCGACCCTTCCAGGATTGGACTCCTTAGCCAATGAAACCTCCTTGGCAGCTCCATGCACCTCACGGCGTGAAAAAGACGGGTTATACTCTGCAGAGCGTTGGTGCAACCAAAGCAGTTTCTTGGCTATGTGATTCGCCATTGCCTTCCCAGTGTTGTTTGTCCGTGCTCTATGTATCTAAACGTATAAAACACAATGTCAGTTTGTGTGTTTGTACAGATGTCTGTCCCCCTTCATAAGCGTAGGTTTTAAAGGCCGATCGTTTAGCACAAATGTGTGTTCACTACGGTCTATTTTTTGAGGCTAAAACAACCTGAAAAACATTTTCCATAAAAAAAGTAATTATGTCTCTTCTGTTGGAATTGTAGACGGTGGCTTGCAAACCGAGCATCGAGGGAGGTGTACAGAAGCGTTTAAAACAAAACAAAACAATAAATCCAAGGTGCACGGAGGTGGAATTCGCTGCATAGGGAGGTGCAATGCGCGCAGAGTAAAACGAGTGTTCATTTATGTCCGTAGGATGTCTAATAAATAAAGAAGATGATATACAAACCCACCTGACACTAGGCCGAGGCTTCAGACGTTGGCACGCTCACAAGGCTGCACCGTCGAATAAACTGTTCCAACCTGTCATTTTTGACGGGCTTTTTACTAGTTTCTAAATAGTGCTCTTAAGTGCTGAGCACCAAGTAAGGTAGCAGCACATACGTGTTTTTAAATCTTTGGTATGACATGGATGGGGATTGAACTAATGACCTTGTTATGTTTAGAATTCACGTGCTTCGAATTGATGCTTGGATATGGCAGTGACGTCATCGGAAATGGCCGGAACGGCAGTGACGGTTGCTGGATGGGTTTGTTGGAGTGGGAGCAGCTCAGAGAGACACATAGTCTGAGGCGTAAAGGCCAATCTATGACGACTTGTTAAAGCTGTTAATAAGCAGTTGCCATTTACAAGCAGTAGGTCTTGAGTCATTACTGCACATATCATTTGGTGACGAGGATGGCTGATTTTTCGTTACCTCCACCTGCACCATCCCTGCTCGTCCCAGGCGAGGCCACGGTCCCATATGGTGCCGATGGTATCAGCCGTTCGAAACGGACTTACGAGGATTCGAATTACAACACATGGCGGCAGCACGTTAAGTGAGGCATTCCTTTACACTGCTTGGGTACAGAAGGTTTTGCACTGCCAGCAGATTTTCTCGACTTTCAACCAACAAATGAGATCCAATGACCATCAAATGCACCTTCCAAGCAGCTGTTGATGCTCTGCATGCACATTTTGGTTCCTGGTAGTCTTTTCCTCAATCGCTTTCAGTATATTCAGCGATCTCAGCGTTAGTATTTATATATATATATATATATATATATGTGACGAGGCTAAAATATATGTGACATATAAATATATATGTGACGAGTTTTAATTATATATATACAGTGCATTCAGAAAGTATTCAGACCCCTTCACTTTTTTCACATTTTGTTATGTTGCAGCCTTATGCTGAAATCGTTTAAATTCATTTTTCCCTCATCAATCTACACTCAATACCCCATAATGACAAAGAGAAAACAGGATTTTAGAAAGTTTTGCAAATTTATTAAAAAGAAAAAACTGAAATATCACATTGACATAAGTATTCAGACCCTTGAAATTTAGCTCATGTACCTCGCATTTCTCTTGATCATCTTTGAGATGTTTCTACACCTTGATTGGAGTCCACCTGTGGTAAATTCAATTGATTGGACATGATTTGGAAAGGCACACACCTGTCTATATAAGGTCTCACAGCTGACAATGCATATCAGAGCAAAAACCAAGCCATGAGGTCGAAGGAACTGCCTGCAGAGCTCAGAGACAGGATTGTGTCGAGGCACAGATCTGGGGAAGCCGACAAAAACATTTCTGCTGCATTGAAGGTTCCCAAGAGCACAGTGGCCTCCATAATTCTTAAATGGTAGAAGTTTGGAACAACCAGGACTCTTCCTAGAGCTGGCCGCCCGGCCACTCTGAGCAATCGGGGGAGAAGGGCCTTGGTAAGAGAGGTGACCAAGAACCCGATGGTCACTGGCTGAGCTCCAGAGATCCGGTGTGGAGATGGGAGAAACTTCCAGAAGGACAACCATCACTGCAACACTCCACCGATCTGGGGTTCATGGCAGAGTGGCCAGACGGAAGCCAAACAGTTCAATCTTGGTTTCATCAGACAACAGAATCTTGTTTCTCACAGTCTGAGAGTCCTTTAGGTGCTTTTTGCAAACTCCAAGCGGGCTTTCATGTGTCTTTCACTGAGGAGAGGCTTCCGTCTGAACGAATCATCACTAACGAACTAACAATAGTTAGTTGTTAGAGTGAACGCTCATCCACTAACAATGTAACCAACCTATCACAGATGGTTTTAAGTGCAGTTCCTATACAACCATCAGGAGCAGTCATTTCTCTGGTAGCTTTTGCATTCGTGGGTACCTTCAGGAAGCTGTGATATGCACTGTATATATATATAGACTGTATATATGTATATATATATAATTGTTAATCCCTCCTTCCCGCATTCCCCTTTACCGCATAGGGCCACATGTGATGATCTTGATATGATGGCAATTTTATTTTATCTTAAAAAATTTTGCTTTAATATATTTACAGTTTTAATTAAATTTACAATTTTATTGTTTACAACTTTAACTTTTAATTAAATGTAATAATTGTTCCTGATTTTCTAAACACCTGAGTTATAATCCAGCATTGCTTACAGGATTATTTTGAGCCGTTAATATGCGGTTGATTTTTGAATTTGGTCAATAACGTCTCCGTTCACGAGAGCGGTGTGATACGGTTTCATTGGCTGTCCAGCTTTGCCCACCCCACTTTGCATATACCCCGCCCACTTTGCTTATAAGGGGATGTTGAGATGATTTTATCACTCTTGAGGAAGATTAACGGAGGCGTGTGGCTTCACATGTTGTTAATCGAAACGTTGAGTCATTGTTTGTTCAATTAAAGGTTGGAGATTTTACCATGGAGTCATTTGGATTTACTCCCAACCGCAAATCTTTGCTGATATATATATATATATATATATATATATATATATATATATATATATATATATATATATATATTTTTTTTTTTTAAATATATATATATATATATATATATATATATAATTATATATATATATATATATATATATATATATATACTGTATATATATATATATATATATATATATATATATATATATATATATATATATATATATATATATATATATATATATATATATATATACAGACTTGGCATTTAATATGGAAAAAAAAATTTGTGGGGGTGAACTTACTTTTCAAGATGACTTAGAACCAAAAGTTCATTGGAATCATGTTGAAATTATTCTAGATTTTGTTAATGTGACCTTTAAAAGAAACAAAAACCACATTTGACATTTCGAAGCAAATAAATTGATCCTTGAAAGTGATGTAAACTAATATCGAACTCGATATCACTTGATATCACAGTCGAACATCACTTGAAAGTGATGTTCGACTGATATCGAACGAACCAGGAAACAATATCTCTCCGTTCTCAAGACCGAACTCTCTTATCTGTCTCCCTCTTCCAAATCCTGGTGGCGTCTGGTCAAATCCGTTTCTGGTGTTTGTTCCCTCTCCATCCCCTCCCTTACCTCAAACTGCTACACAGCTGACTCCGCACGTGAAAAAGCTGAATGCCTCAACTCTGTGTTTGCCTCTAAATCTTGTGTCCCAAACCCATCCCTCTCTGCACCCACCATACCCAGTCGTACCCAGCTGCTCCTGGACTCCGTGTCCTTTCCTCCTGACAAGGTGGAAAAGTTTCTGTCAACCCTCGATTCTGATTCTGCAACTGGACCCGACGGCATCAGCCCACGGGTCCTAAAATCCTGCTCTGCTGCTCTATCTCACCCTCTCTCTGTTCTCTTCACCCTCTCTTTTGCTCAAGGTCAACTGCCATCTGCTTGGAAATCAGCCAACATCACCGCTTTGCACAAAAAAGGTGCAAAAACAGATCCTAGCAATTACAGACCAATCAGCCTTCTCCCAATTATCAGCAAAGTCATGGAATCCATCATTGCTTCAGATATGAAATCTTTCCTCTTCTCTAATGGCTTGATCTCTGAGCATCAATTTGGTTTCAGACCAGGTCACTCTACTCTGGACATGCTGCTTCTGCTGTCTCAACAATGGATGGAGGTCCTCAATGCCAAACAGGAAATTAGAGCTGTCCCCCTCGACATATCACGTGCCTTCGATACGGTCTGGCACCCCACTCTGCTCACCAAACTCTCCTCCTTTGGTATCCATGGAAATCTCCACGCATGGCTGGCTGACTTCCTCTCTAGTCGTCGTCAACGTGTGGCCCTGAATGGGGTTCTCTCATCTCCTCTTCCTGTTCAGGCTGGAGTTCCCCAAGGCAGTGTTCTGGGCCCTGTGCTTTTTCTGGTCTTCATCAATGATCTCTCTGACTCTCTTGAAAATCCTCTCTATCTCTTTGCTGATGACTCCACTCTCTGCCGCTCCATTCCTCTTCCCTCAGATCGGCAGTCTGCAGCCTCCTCACTCTCTGAAGACTTGGACAAACTCACAGACTGGTCAAACAAGTGGAACATGTCTTTCAATCCTGACAAATCTCACACTCTTACTATGTCTCTCCGAAAAGATTGACTGGACAACCCTCCCATCTACTTTCTCAACAATCCTCTCCAAGAAGTTCTGTCGCTCAAGCTTTTGGGTCTCACTATCTGCCATGATCTTTCTTGGGAAAACCACATTTCCAAGCTGGCCTCTAAAGCCAGTCGCCGACTGGGCATCCTCCGTCGTGCGAAGTCCTTCCTCGGCACACCTGAGCTCCTCACCACATACAAGGCTTTCATCCGCAGCTCAATGGAATACTGTTCTCCCCTATGGGCCGGTGCTCCTGCCTCACACCTAGCTCGGCTTCACGCTGTTGAAACCAAAGCTTTCAGAATTATTGGAATCTCCCGCGATGAAGCTATCTCTGAGGGCCTTTCACTCAATCACCGCAGGCAGGTAGGTGGTCTTTCTGTCTTCTACCGACTCCTCTCCGGCCTTGCACCCCCAGCTCTCTCTGTGCTCTGTCCCCCAAATATTCCTACAGGTCGCACAAGATCTGCCAGCAACCCTTTGATGGTTAAACTGCCGAAATCTCGGCTCTCTGCTCACCTTCACTCTTTCATTCCTCTTTTCTCCTGCCTCTGGAACAAACTCCCTCACTCCCTTCAATCCCACTCCTCCCTCCAGGTCTTTAAAACAGCTGTTCACCACCATCTCTTATCTTCCCCCATCCAAAACCTTGATCTTTTCTACCCCCGCTAATTCACCCCAGATCCACCTTGTTTGAAATTCCAACTTCTTTCCTGGAAGTCCTGGCCATGTCCATATGTTTTATACCTTTCCCTCCCCCCCCCCCCCCTTCCCATGCCCCCTCCCCCAAAGCCCTCACCCTCTCTCAGATCTCTCGATGTCTCCATGTCTCTCGGTCCCTGCTCTCAAATGTTGTGTTTGTGTCCTTCCCCCTCTCTCCCCATCTTGTCTACCGCTCCCGATGTATATGTTTTTGTGTCGGTTTATCTTTCTGTGTGATTAATGTTCGCTCTTTCACGAGCCTCGATCTTGTATTCAAAAAAAAAAAAACTCAATTCACGGACAGTACTGTGTTAAACTTCTGTGCATTTTCCAGAAGTATCTCTTTATTTTGCACATTAGCCAAAAAAAATTTAAACAAAAGTTAAATTACGACTGGGATTACGGACAGTAAAATTACAGTTCAGTACTTCGTGTAACCCACACGAGCATTCAGGAGAGCACGTACATGTTGAGGCATGCTGTTCACGAGATTTGCCAAGGTTTGGACAGGAATCGCTTGCCATGAGGTTACAATAGCTTGCTGCAATTCACGCACAGAGGCAGGCTGCTGGCCCAAGTTGTCGATTTGATGCGTTAATTCTGCCCACAAGTTCTCTATCGGATTCATATCCGGGGACATGGCAGGCCACTTCATATGCTCTACACCACGGTCAGCAAGAAAGTGTTGGTTCACGCGAGCAGGATGAGGCCGTGCATTGTCATCTTGGAAGACAAAGTTTCCTCGAAAGGCTGCACAAACAAATGGAAGCAATGTTTCTTCCAGAATGGCCCTGTACTTGAACTGGTTCAGGTTTCCATTCAGAACAACCAGGTCAGTTTTGCCCCCTGCATGAAAAGCAGCCCAAACGGTCACCCACCACCTCCAGCTTGGACTCTTGGCACTATACAATCTTCGTTGTGGGCTTCATGCACTTGTCTGCGCACTCGGACGCGGCCATCTTGACGATAGACCAGAAATCTAGACTCGTCACTGAAGATCACGTGATTCCAGTGTCCTGGCTGCCATTGACGGTGCTCTCTGGCCCACTGCAATCGGCGCTGGCGGTGTTGTGTGGTCAGACGTGGCTTTCTCAGGGGACGCCTGGCACGATAGCCTGCTTGAACCAGTCGTTGGTCGACTAGCCTTCTGGATACAGGCACATTTGTCAGTTGCTGCCACTCAGCCCTAAGCCGATTAGCTGACTTGGTATGGCCATTGCAGACTAACCGGTGCAGCTGGCGATCATCCCTCCTTGTGGTTCTGCGGGGACGTCCTGGCCTTGGTATTGGAGTAGGGACACCCCTTTGAGCATTTCGTTTCAGGATCTTTGACACCTGACCTTGAGTGATGCCATACTGCCAAGCAATAGCACGCTGTTTCATGTCGGAATTTCGTAAAGCCACCACTAAATGACAAACAGCATTGTCGAGTTGACGGACCATCTCCAGGGGAAGCGGCAATAACTTTTGTCGACGTGCAGCAGTTGTTTTCCACTAATACAGAACGCAACAACCCTTATATACCCGATTGTGAAGCCAATCGTCAAATATACCTGTCCGTACATTTTGTCACGCCACCTGTGATATAATCCTGTTATTGACTTCTTGCTGCGACAGACAATCAGTGACATGGTTCTTTTAACAAAGAAATCACCGAAGCGTAAAAGAAACTCACCAGATTGATATACCGAGTTCAGAAATTAAACCGGGTCAAGAAAAAAAAAAATCCATATTAAATGCCAAGTCTGTATATATATATATATATATATATATATATATATATATATATATATATATATATATATATATATATATATATATATATATATATGTATAGCCAGGTGGCAATGCAAGACAAATAGAGTGTCTGGCAAAGCCCTGGAGGTTACTTGTGCTAAACATATGATGATATGGTACGATATTGACAGTGAAGTACACAGCGGCACGTGTATTGTACAACGTATGAGAAATGTGCTCCTTCGCTTATCGCCCGAGCACAAGTGTGTTTTCATTTGGCTGACAAGGACTTGCTTGGTTTGATTCATAAGGCTCTAGGCTCTTTCGGTGGCCACATGGGTGCTTTCACACGGATGCAAACCCAATCTCATTGGTCGTCCTTGTGGAAACATAATGGCTGCCATTACAACTTTATAGATGCAGAATGACGATGCATTCCTTGTCACGGTGAAAGAACAAGCAGTAATGTTTTTAATACAATATGCGTTTTGTGCGCCTGGGAAGGTTATTACATGATATTTACATATTTCACCAGCAATCACGTTTTGTAGTACTGAGGTGGATTTGATGCGACACTAACCACTACATTTATGCGTTTTTAGGTCATTTTTCATACTATATGTTCACAATATGCTGAATTATTTAGATCGCCTTTACCGAGAGTTCACTGTTCAAGTTCGATCCCAAACTCCGGAATTTCGGGATTTAAAAGGTCTGCATATTGCCTTGGATTTTTGCACCTGTGATTGTCGAGTGCGTGACCTTTTAGGTGTCCTTAAAATTGTGCCCTGATTTAGAAAAGGAACTCGGAACATGAATCATTGCGACCGACCCGACTGGGTCAAATAGCATGTTGTGCAATATTTAATATGACTATCATGAACAGCTCATTAAACTAGCCGTGTGAGACGAGTTCTATTTTTACCTCCGCCACCGAAGGTGGATGGAGGTTATGTTTTCACCTGCCTGTCTGTTTGTTTGTCTGTCTGTGAACAAGATAACTCAAAAAGTTGTGTGCAGATTCGGATGAAATTTGGCAGAGAGGTAGTGTATGTGACGAGAACGAAATGATTAGATTTTGGTGAAGATCCGGATTCGGATCCGGCTAGTAGAACTTTTTAAGTGATTCTTCACTATTGGGAGATAGAGCCAAAAACTATATATAGCAGGATATCTCAAAAAGTTGTGGACGGATTTGGACGAAACCTGGTAGAGGTTGTGTGCGAGACAAGGACTAATCGATTCGATTTTGTTGAAGATCTGAATATGCATTCGGATACGAGATATCTTAATTTGGCAAAGGATTACATATTGACATTTAGGAGATGACGCACCTTTGGTGTGTTGTCGAAGCCTTTTTACAAACTAGGTCATGTTGACATATTATGGTTTGATATGATCTTTAACCTATTTTTTTCCAATTGATTGATTATGCAAACCTTGATTATGTGGCCGCTTGTCTAATGCAGACACCTATCTTATGTGGCCACAATAATCTTTATTCAGGTTCATTTCTACGACAAATATTTTGTGGTGTTCAATAACCTCGATTACATGGCCACTCAGCAATACTGTTTTCATTGGCCAACATTTTGCAATATTTGTTTTTATGCACATCTATCTATAATTCCACTAATCTCTGTGTGTATGTTTGTTTGTATGTTTGTATGTTTGTATGTCTGTGACCGCTGTTTCTCGACAACTACCGGTCCGATATACTTTAAACTTGCCAGGTATATTGCTGGGGACCCGAGGATGTGCCTTTTCAAGGTTTGAAATTAATCGGACAAGTAGTTACCGAGCTATGTCCAAAAACGATTCAACCAATCAGAGAGCAGCGAGCTATCACGTGTGCCGAACGTGGCGAACAGACTCTGCCTCGGACGGCACATTTGAGAGCGTATTCATTTATTTCACGTTGGCAAACTATGTTGGCGTTAAACTATGTTTTAAAACTAATTAAAACTACTTTGCGATTCATCGTAACTGCGATTCGTAACTGCCGTTCGCTTTGGCTTTGCGAATGGACCAAACCATTTCATGTAAATAGAGGGGGGGGGGTTGTCACCGTACTCGCAAGCCGTTCGCTTTGGACCAAACCATTTCATGTAAATAGAGGGGGGGGGATATAATTTTAGATATAGATATAGTATGGGCATGCCCTAGTTTTCTCAATTCTGATTAACAATTAAAAAAAAAAAAATCAGTTGTCATACCCTTCCTCCCGTCCACGATACAATGAATCTTGTGGTGAGGCAGTTGATCAGAAACAATTTGCCTTCCCCTCCTGGAAGGCAAATCCAACTGAAGACAATCTCAGTTCCTTTCACAAAGCTCGGAACAAATGTATGTCCACCCTCAGGAGAGCCAGGAACTATATCTTTCGACTCTCAATACTGAACTCTCAAACATGTCTCCCTCTTCCAAATCCTGGTGGCATCTTGTCAAATCTGTTCTGGTGTTTGTTCCCCTTCCATCCCCTCCCTTACCTCAAATGGCTACACTGCTGACAAAGCCCATGAAAAAGCCGAATGCCTAAACTCTGTGTTTGCCTCCAAATCTTGTGTCCCAAACCCATCTCTGTCTGTACCCACCTTACCCAGTCAAACCCAGCTGCTCCTGGACTCTCAACCCTCAGAACGGCAGGCAGCAGCCTCTTCAGTCTCTGCAGACCTGGATAAAAAAAAAACTGGTCAAACAAGTGGTACATTTCTTTCAATCCTGACAAATCTCACACTCCCACTATGTCTCTCCGAAAAGACCGTCTGGAAAACCCTCCCATCTACCTTCCCAAGAATCCTCTCGAAGAAGTTCTGTCACTCAAGCTTTTGGGTCTCAATATCTGCCATGATCTTTCCTGGGAAAACCACATTTCCAAGCTGGCCTCCGACTGGGCATCCTCCGTCGTGCGAAGTCCTTCCTTGGCACACCTGAGCTCCTCACCACATACAAGGCTTTCATCCGCAGCTCAATGGAATACTGCTCTCCTCTCTGGGCTGGTGCTCCTGCCTTACACCTAGCTCGGCTTCACGCGGTTGAAACCAAAGCATTCAGAATCATTGGAATCTCCCGCGATGAAGCTGATTCTGAGGGCCTTTCACTCTCTCACCACAGGCAGGTTGGTGGTCTTTCTGTTTTCTACAGACTCCTCTCTGGCTTAGCTCCCTCAGCTCTGTCTGTGCTCTGTCCCTCAAATATTCCTTCAGGATGCACAAGATCTGCCAGCAACCCTCTTCTGGTGAAACTGCCAAAATCAAGACTCTCTGCTCACCTTCACTCTTTCATTCCTCTTTTCTCCCACCTTTGGAACAAACTCACACACTCTATTCAATCCCACTCCTCCCTTCAGGTCTTTAAAACAGCTGCTAACCACCATCTCTTGTCTTCCCCCATCCAAAACCTTGATCTCTTCTACCCCCATTAATACATCCCAAATTCACCTCTTTCAATCTCCGACTCCATTTATACCGTCCCCCCGTCCTCTCCCCCCTCCTCCCGTTTATATTACCGCCACTTCTGTCTTTCTATATATCTGAATCTTTTTCTGTCTATGCATCCAATCTTTGGCTGCAGTTGTGGTTTGGTGATGAGTACACTGGAATGGCATCTTAATAGGCTTGTAAATACACCTGAACGCAGTGGTATTATTAAGGATTTGGATTATAAGCTTCAGGAAGTTGTTTGTTTCTGGAACTTAGGGAAGTCTACTTCATTTCCACATTTATTGGTTTCTCCCATGATGATGATCGAGCTCCCTTGGCTCTCTCTCTCCCTGTCTTCTGACCATCCCATAATTACTCCAAGATGCATATGTTCCTCTCGTAAACACATCCTGGAAAAAATCCCACAATACAGACTTACTGCACATCTTTACTCTTTTGTTCCTCAATTCTCCAGCTCTGGAGCTGCTTTCCTAGTGTTTTCAACCATGCAGTGCACCTCTCTCTACCATTAACTTTGATATGAAAATGAAAAGAAACAAGAGCAATAGTCTGGGTGGGGATGGTGTAGCCAGGCTTGTTTGATACTTTAGTTCCGTGGTCCTCAACCTGGGGGCCATGGTGTATTTCTCGGGGGGCCATGGGGTAATTTGAACCATACTAAAATTTAAAAAATGTAAAAAAAAATTGTTTTGACTTTGATATTGTTTTTGTTTTTTTCCTATTGCAGATTTGACGTTATGGCTTCAAGGAGTAAAAAAAAAAAAAGTATCTTGACGAATGCATAAAGCTTGGATTCACGTCCATTACCGTGTCTGGCCAAGAGAAACCACAATGTGTGCTGTGTTACAAGGTTTTGAGTACTGAATCCATGAGGCCATCCAAGTTGAAGTTGCACCTCGAGACGAATCACGCACAACATGCAAAGCAGGATCCCAAATTTTTTAAGCAACATGAAAGAAATTTAAAGCGACAGAAGTTGGATGAGGGAGGAGCTTTTCAACAACAAAATGTAGCAACTGTCCAGGCTTCTTATGAAATTTCTCTTGAAATTGCAAAGAAGAAAAAACCCCACTCGATTGGGGAGACACTCATCAAGCCTTGTACCCTCCTCATTGTCAAATGGGTTCTCAGCAAGGCAGAGGCTCGCAAAGTTGAACAGGTGTCTTTATCGAATAACACAGTGAAGCGTCGTATCCATGACATGTCGGAAGATGTGAAACAACAGATCATCAATGAGATTAAGGCGGCGCCGTTCGGCTTGTTTTCTTCTTTTCAACTACTGGCATTCGTTCGCTATGTCAAGGGAGATGATATCAAGGAAGAATTCTTGTTCTGCGGTGCCCTGGAGACAACGACAAAAGCTAACGACGTCATGGAAAAAATGAAGTTGTTCTTCAATGCGGGACTAATTCAGTGGGAGAATGTATGCGGTGTCTGTACTGACGTTGCTCCTGCCATGCTTGGTTCCAAATCTGGATTCCAAGCAAAAGTGAAGATGCTGGCACCACAAGCGAAAGGAGCCGACTGTATGATTCATCGCTCCACCCTTGCTTGTAAGACTCTCCCTCTCTCATTGAAGAAAGTTCTTGAAGTCGTAATCAAGATTGTTAACTACATCAAGGCAGGGGCTCTCAACACCCGAATGTTCAAGGAGCTGTGCAAAGACATGAACGCGGAACATGAAACATTGCTATACTATACTGCTGTATGCTGGCTTTCGAAAGAGAATGGTTTGAACCGCATCTTTGAACTTCGAAGTCAAACATTTCTTAAATCTTCAAGGGAAACATGACCTCTGCAGCATTACGACGAAGAATTGTCCAACGAACGACTTGCTTATCTTGCTGACATTTTCGAGCAGCAGAACCAGCTGAACCTCAAGCTCCAAGGAATAGCGACTAATATTATTCTTTTCCACAATCATCTCAGAAGATTAGTTGCCAAGCTCCAAAACTGGCACAGGAAAGTGAACACAGGAAACATTGCTATGTTCGAAAAAATGTCTGAATTGCAAGACAGCATGGGAAAACAGCTTGATCCCATACTGAAAAATGACATTCTTGAGCATCTGCAGTCACTGGAGCTAGAATTTCATAAGTATTTTCCTGATTAAGACGACAATGAGGCAAAACTTGTGAGGAATTATTTTTCCGTCAACCTTTGCATGGAGATCATGCCGGAGGCAATGCAAGATGAATTCCTGGATCGCCGAAATGATTCATTTGCCAAAGACACATTCGAAGAGAAGAGCTTGACGGAGTTTTGGGTGGGAATGGGTCACTACCCTAATATCAGCCAGATAGCTATCCATGTACTTCTGCCATTCTTGTCTACCTATCTCTGCGAAGCGGGGTTTTCCACGCTGTTGAATATCAAATCGAAACAGCGTAATCGGCTCCACGTGGAAGATGACCTCCACTGTGCCCTGACTGTGACTCAACCACGGATACTCCAATTGGTAGCAGAAATGCAATTTCAGCCATCCCACTGAGTTTTTAATTTGCTTTTACGGCGCATGCACCGCATCCCTAGTTTTGATTACCTGAGTTGTTGTCGAATTTAGTTTCTTTTTGTGAGATTATAACACACTGCGTTAAATACAGACACAACAGAGGTTTTTAGTTTTCACATATTCTTGACTTGGACCTTTTCATACTGTTTTCTTGTCCGACAGTTCTATTTTATGCTGTCCATAGTGTTGCTACTGATAATATTAAAATCTCATATCAAACATGCATCATTCTAGTGACGTTGCTTTGTTTGCTTCTTCCAAAAACGATGTAGTTGGGAGCCAGTAAGGAACAGAAAAAAAACTATGGAACTAAATGTTCATGTTGGCTACTTGGAATTCCTCATTTTCTGTGTAATAATTTACCAATTCTCATACAAACAAAATAACTAATTAAAGGAAAAAAACACCTCTCAGAATGCACCACAGAGCATCTAGAAATCAAAAAATTTCTGGGGGACATGCCATCAGACCCCCCCAGCCTACTTACACGTGCTCCGCTGCTTGACCCTCACGAAAGGGAGGGGGGTGCTGGGGATGTGCTCTGGGAGCCAAGGGGGCCATAACACAAAAAAGGTTGGGAACCCCTGCTTTAGTTGAAGAGGATAGTATGACCTGGGTGGGGATGTTAAGTATTAAATAATGTTAAGTATTAATTTTTTTTGGACTTCAGGAATGACGGGTAAAAAAACGGCGAATGGCAAACGATGAACCAAAAAATTCCACATTCCTGATCCACCTTCAGTCGAACATCAGACATTGACAGCATGTTTGTGAATGACTTGAACGAAAACGTGCCCAATCTGAATGTTGCTATATCCAGTCAATGGCGAAACTGCAAATGGTTAATCCGTGAATGTCACGGATGGAAACCTGTACGTCATTTCCTCATTCTGTTTTAAAATCAATATCTCTATATTTTCATTACAAACAGCATCATTCATCATTTCAATCACAAATTAATACTATGGTATTGATATATCAAAATACAATGTTAAATCATGATTGTATTGAGATGTTATCAAACCAGTGAACCATTATCATCTGGTCACTTCCGGATTTGAGAACAAGGTCCATGTCGATGGCATTTCAAAATTATTGTATATTGAGGAATTTCTGAAACCTCCTACCTGCCTTACGACACCTGCTGGGACCCCAAAACATTTATTTCCTTTTAGTAAAATATTCAACTGTAATGGTCACTCAATGTGTCCCTCTGTCATGTGACCAGATCCTCAGCTTTGATTGGTGTGCGTTTGGGGGACATACGGACAGACAAACGCTGTTCTAGACGGCATTGTCCTCCAGGCTCCGCCATAAAACTGCCACAAACCCCGTACTTGCTCACCCTCCCAAAGTCAAACGTTCACATGACTTGATTGCCCACCTGCATTCATTCTCCCCTTATCCTCTCGACTGTGGCACCATTGCCTCCCGTATGTGCATTTTCTCATCCTCCTCACTTCAGTCTTTTAAAAGTGCTGCCCCTACGCACGCTCATATTATTTCCCATTCTGTTCTTCTCTGAGGCATTATTACTCGGTTTCGTGTCATTCCTTTTTGCATATGTCCATCCTGATAGACCATTTGGTAGCTTACAAACCTGCTGTCCTTGTCGTTAAGCTTCTCCATGAGCCTAGACCCTTATATAAATAAACTCAGCGGGATCATGAACTATTTTTATGGTGGGAAAAATCTGCCTTCCCTGCTGGGTCTGGTCTACTCGTGATGCTTGTCCAATCATTATGGCTAACTCTTATTTCATTCCCTTTTTGTAGGTCGTTATTCCAAATTCTCCTGCACATACAACCTTTTAAAAATCTTCACTTTCAAGCAGCGTTTGTATTCCAACAGAGACAAAATGACTAATGTTTCCACTCTTATGACTTCCATTAATTGGAACGGCACTCAGTAGGGTGTATATCTCTGACAGGCTGAACAGTATACGTTTTGTATCACATTGATAGGCTGGATCTGGATCCGGACCTGAACCAAAATTGAATCGGCTTGTTCTTGTTACCTAACCAACTCATTCACCAAGTTTTGTCATAAGTCTTTCACAACTTTTTGAAATATCCTGCTATATATCGTTTTTGGCCCTATCACTCAATGGTGAAGGATCACTTTGAAAAAGTAAAAAAATTCTCATATCTTGATCCATATCCGGATCTTCAGTAAAATCGAATCAATCCGTCCTTGCCACATTCCCAACCTGTCCACAAAGTTTCGTCTGAATCTGTCCATAACTTTTTGAGATATCCTGCTCAGACATTCAGGAAAACAGACAAACAAGAAAGATGTAGAGCACGAAACTTGCAAAATTCACCCCCTTCCCCCCAACAAAAAGAGTTGCCATGGATACATCAAATTATCCATTGCATTAAGACTAAAATTGACGATCTTAATCAAAGCTTGGTTCAATCGGATGAAAGTTGACAACTTTTCAGATGAAAATTAATGATTTTAGAAGTTTGACCTTGAGATGACCTTTGAGATTTTGACCTTAAAAATAGTTGGTTTCCCAATTATGTGAGCCACTATGGAAATGCTGTTTAATTTGCAAGTCAATCAGATGAAAATTGACGATTTTTCCAATGAAAATTGATGATTTTAAAAGTTTGACCTTGAGTTGACCTTTGACCTTTTGACTTTAAAAATAGTTGGTTTCCCAATTCACTGAAGCACTATGCAATTGCTGTTAAATTTTCAAGTCCATCGGATGAAAATGACGATATTATAAATTTGACCTCAAAATCAATAGGCTCAGGTACTCAGTTTTGAGTACCTTTACAACTTGGTGAAGTTTCAGAATGATTGGTTTAGAATTGTGACCTGTAGGCGATTGACAGACACAGACAGACAGAATAATGCACAAGACCAGCCAATATACTATATACCAACCACTACAACCAAAAGTCTTTGATTTTGCAAGTAACAAACAAGAAAAAGAGCAATCAAAGATTGCAAACCCTCGCCAGGATGTATTTTCAGTAGTTTTTAAGGCTTTTGTGTTAAAACAAATACGGCGGCCGAACCACGTGACGTATGACATCATCAATATTTTTTTTTCTCCACCAATTTATGCCTACAGGACGCTCAAGAAATTTCATCTTGATCGGATGAAGTTTTGTACTTGTCGAATTATGACGTCATAATGGAGGCACCTATGACATCATTAACATATTTCATTCCCCATGGAGAGTTCTTTACAATGAGCCATGTCTCAATTTTTTTCTATTCAGCGCTTTCGGAAATATACAGGTGCAAAGTTTTTCTGTTTTTCCAAGATGGCGGCCGAACCGCGTGACCTATGACGTCATAATTATCATTAAAACTTTTTACAGGTGGAGTTGCACCTATGGTGAAAATTTCCTGTCAATCGGACCAACGGTTACAGAGAAAATCATATTTATTCTGTGCGGACAAACAAACAGACAAACAAACAGATGAAAAATCGGTCAGAGACCGAGGACTTGCCGGAATGTACTTTTTTTTATCCGCCATTTTGGATCAAGTTTTTCGGGTTTTCCAAGATGACGGCCGAACCACATGACCGATGACGTCATCCTTTTTTCTTTTTTTTTCTCCACCAGTTTATGCCGACATAGTGCTCAAGAAATTGCATCTTGATTGGATGAAGTTTTGTACTTGTCGAATTATCGAATTATGACGTCATAATGGAGGCCTTGGGCCGAGAGAGTTAAAAATTGGGCACAGTCTATTCCAGGGCAAGACAATATGTGTGTAAAGTATGGCGATGCTATGTGCAACGATGTAGACATAGCACTGCGCACAAACAGACAGACAAACCAACCAACCAACATACTTGGCGGAATCTTTTCCGGCAAGTAACAAACAGACAAACGGACTCAAATGCAATACCCTCTCCTCAGGCGAGGGTAACAAGAAATATATCGTGCGAAGAAATGTGCCCGATACTTGCGAATTCCCAAAAATAAGTTGTTGACCTTTGGCCTATGTTGACTTCAAAAATAATTGGTGGTTGAATTCAGTGATCAAGTATGCAAATCCTCTTCAAATTTCAAGTCAATCGGATGAAAATTGAGAATTTTAGAAATTCTGCATAAGTTGTTGACCTTTGACCTATGTTGACCTAAAAATATTGGTGGTTGAATTCAGTGATCAAGTATGCAAATCCTCTTCAAATTTCAAGTCAATCAGATGAAAATTGATGATGTTAGAAATTTGGCCTTTGTTGACCTTTTCACCTTAAGACCTCAAAAACAATTAGTGGTTGAATTTATGACCGGATATGCAAATCCTTTTCAAATTTGAAGCGAATCGGATTTAAGTTGAGGTTTTTAGGAACTTCACCTTAGTTGTTCACCTTTGGCCTATGTTGACCTTTTGGCCTGTTGACCTCAAAAACAATTGGCGGTTGAATTCACTGACCTTATATGTAAATCCTCCTCAAATTTCAAGTATATCGGATGACAATTGAGGATTTTAGAAATTTGACAAAGTTTTTGACCTTTGGCCTTTGTTGACCTTTTGGCCTTTTGACATCAAAATCAATAGGCTTCTTCCTAATGACAACTCTAGCATTTGGTGAAGTTTCATAAAGATCGGTTTAAAATTGTGACCTGTAGGTGATTGACATACAAGCATACAAACAGACAAAAAGACAGACAGAATAACACACAAGACCAACAAATAGAGTGCCTGTGGAAAGTCTACACACCCTTTCAAATTTTTCATGTTTTGTTGCCTTAAAGATTGGAATTAAAATGCATTAAATCGGGCTTTTTCCACCTTTATTTACGCATCGTAACCCACAACTTTTAAGTGAAAAACAAATTCTACAAATTTCAGAAAATAAATTAAAAATACAAAACTAGAATATTTTGGTTGGATAAGTGTTCACCCCGCTGAGTTAATACTTGGTGGAAGCACCTTTGACAGCAATTACAGCTGTTGGGATAGGTCTCTACCAATGTTGAACACCTTGATTTGGGCAATATTTTCCCGTTCTTCTGTACAAAACTGTTCAAGCTCAGTCAAGTTGCATTGGGAGCGTTGATGGACAGCAATCTCCAAGTCATGCCACAGAGTTTCGATTGGATTTAGGTCTGGACTCTGACTGGGCCACTCAAGGACATTTATCTTTTTGCTCCTTAGTCACTCCTGTGTAGCTTTGGCGGCTGTGTGCTTCGGGTCGTTGTCATGCTGAAAGGTGAACTTCCGTCCCATTTTCAGTTTCCTTGCAAAGGGCAGCAGGGGTTTTTTCTGTATTTTGCTTCATCCATTTTCCTCCCGGTGTGTACCCTGGTTTAGAATAGGTACACCGTATCCCTGCGTGTCGTAAGAGGCGACGAAGAGGGTTGGCGTCAGGAAGGGCATCCGGCCATAAAAAAACATTGCCTCAAAAAGAGAACCATGACAATTACAACTACATATGGGCAGGGTACAGCCCGAAGTGGAGATCGGTTTCTGAGGTTCGGGACATGGAATGTAGGGACAATGACAGGGAGATCAGGGGAAGTGGTGGAAGTATTGATCAGAAGAAGAGTGGACATATGTTGTGTGCAAGAGACGAGATGGAAGAGAAGTGGTGTGAGAATGGTGAAGGGTAGGCAGGGACAGAAATACAAGTTTGTGTGGCAAGGGTGCCCGGAGGGCGTGAATGGTGTTGGTGTCCTGTTCTCTGAGGAATTTATAGACAGTGTGGTGAGTGTGACTAGAGTGAGTGATAGGTTTATGATGGTGATAATGATGATTGGAAAGCTCTTGGTGAACGTCATCTCGGGATATGCTCCGCAGGTTGGTCAGAGCGATGAAGAGAAGGAGAAGTTCTGGTGTGCGATAGAGAAGCTGATGGAAAACGTGAAATATGAGGAAGTTGTTGTAGTAGGAGGAGACCTAAATAGACATGCGGGAAGGAGTATGGACGGTTTTGAGGGAGTTCATGGGGGTTACGGATATGGTGTGAGAAATGGAGAAGGTGAAAGGATTTTGGAGTTTGCTGATGGAGCTGATTTGTTGATTTGTAATACTCAGTTCCAGAAACGGGATAATAAGCTTGTTACATACATGTCAGGTGGGTCGACGACAACCGTTGACTACCTGATGGTGCGTAGGCGAGAAGGGGGCACCTCCGGGACACAAAGGTGATCCCGGGGAAGGAGGCTGTTTCACAGCACCACTTGGTTGTCTGCGACGTAAGGGTGAAAGGTGCGAGGAGAACTCAGCGGGTGAAGTACCAACCGAGAATGAAGGTGTGGAGGTTGAAAGAGGTGACAGTAAGGGAGGCATTAAAAGAGAGCCTGAGAAGGGTAGAGGATGATGTGGTTGAGCTTGAAAGTGGTTGGATGTCAATGAAAGATAGTCTGTTGGGAGCCGTTGGTGAGGTATGTGGATGGAGAAAAGGACCACCGAGGCACTCGGAAACATGGTGGTGGGATGATGAAGTTGGAAAGAGGATTGACGAGAAGAGGAAGAAGTTCAAGGAGTGGCAGAAGGCGAAGGGTATGGGGGCAGAAAAGGCAGAGCATGAAAGTTATAAGACAGCCAAGAAGGCTGCAAAGAAAGAGGTAGCAAAGGCGCAGGAGGCATGTAGGAAAATGTTCGAAGAATGCTTGGATTCGGAAGAGGGTCAGAGAGCGGTATTCAGGATTGCAAAGCAGATAGCGAAAGAGAGGTGTGATGTGATGGGGGTGATTTGCTTGAAGGATGAAGTGGGACAAATCGTTGTGGACCCAGATGGAATTAAAGGAAGATGTAAAATATATATGGAAATGCTGTTGAATACAGAGAATGAATGGGATGGCAACACAGAGAGTAACCCAGGTTTAGGATCGGCAGAGAAGATAACTGAGAAGGAAGTTGAGGAAGCGATAAAAGCAATGAAGAGTAGAAAAGCGGGAGGGCCGACGGGAGTTGTGGGAGATATGTTGAAGGCAGCGGGAAATTGGGGTGTGAAGAGAATGACAGAGATCTGCAATCTGGTGGTGAAAGAAGGCCGCATTCCAGTGGATTGGGTACTGAGTACCCTCGTCCCTCTATACAAGGGGAAAGGTGACCCTCTGGACTGTGGCTCGTACCGAGCGATAAAATTATTGGAGCATGGAATGAAGGTATTGGAAACGATGTTGGAGGGGGGAGGATAAGGAAGAAGGTGAAGACCGACGAAATTTAGTTTGGATTTATGCCAGGAAGAGGAACGACAGACGCGCTCTTTATTGTGAGGCAGTTGCAGGAGAAGTACATGGAGAAGAGGAAGAAGTTGTATCTTGGGTTTGTTGATCTGGAGAAAGCATTCGATAGGGTTCCACGCGAAGTATTGACATTGGCATTGAGGAAGTTAGGAGTGGAGGAATGGTTGATCAGAGTAGTGATGACAACGTACAAAAGAACGCGCACAGCTGTAAGGACGAAGAACGGGAACAGTAGTGAGTTTGAGGTGAAGGTGGGAGTGCATCAGGGGTCTGTACTAAGTCCACTACTATTTGTAGCTGTGATGGAGGTGCTGGCTCAGAATGTAAAGGAGGGTTTACCGTGGGAGTTCCTGTATGCAGATGATCTGGTGTTGATTGCGGAATGTATGGATGGACTGAAGGAAAAGATGAACAAGCAATGTATGGAGACAAAAGGTCTGAAGGTGAATATCGGAAAGACGAAGGTGATGGCAAGTGGTAAAGCATGTGGTGAGGTGGAAAGAACTGGGAGGTGGCCATGTGCTGTGTGCAGGAAAGGTGTCAGAGTGAACTCCATTCAATGTACAATGTGCGCTGAGTGGGTTCATCAAAAATGCAGTGGTCTGAGAGGGTCATTAACCAGTGTGGCAGCTACATTCAAATGTAAGGTGTGCACAGAGGGAGCTGCAGATGGAGGAAATGTTGAGTTGGATCTTGGAGACTGCGTGAAGCTGGAAGGTGTGAAAACATTTTGCTACCTCGGAGGCATGCTGAATGGAGAAGATGGATCAGACTCGGCAACGGTTGCTGCAGTGAGTTGTGCATGGAAGAAGTTTCGTGAACTGAGTGGCATTGAAGCTGAAGGGAAAGGTGTATGCTGCATGTGTGAGAAGTGTTATGATTTATGGGAGCGAGACATGGTTAATGAACGTAGAGCAGCAACGAAGGCTGGAAAGGGTGGAAATGCGAATGGTTCGGTGGATGTGTGGAGAATCGTTGAGAGAGAGGAAGACAAATGATGAATTGCGAAAGATGATGGGAATAGAGCCTGTGATTGATGCTGTGAAGAGGAACAGGTTGAGATGGTTTGGTCATGTGTTGAGGAAGGATGAAAGTGACTGGTTGAGAAGAGTGATGGAAATGAATGTAGAAGGAAGTCGAGGACGGGTAAGACCAAGAAAGACTTGGCTAAAGATGGTGGAAGAAGAAATGCGGGCAAGGGGGTTAACAAGGAGAGATGCAGAAAATAGAGCAAAATGGAGAAGATTGTCATGGGGAGCGCAAGACTAACCACCGCTCTAGCAGGGAAAATGGCCTTAAAATGCATGTTGTTGTTGTTTGCTTCATCCATTTTCCCTTCTATCCTGACAAGTGACTAGTGGCTGATGAGAAACATCCCCATAACATGATCCTGCCACCACCATGCTTCACAGTGGGGATGGTGTTCATTGGGTGATGTTCTGTGTTGGGTTTGCACCAGATGTAATGTTTTGCATTTAGGCCAAAAAGTTCCATCTTGGTTTCGCCAGACCACAAAACTTTTTGCCACATGGCTTTAGAATCTTCAGAGTGGTATTTTGCAAACCTCAAATGGGACTCAAGGTGGGCTTTTTGAGTGTTGGCTTCCTTCTTGCCACCTGACAGTACAGGCCAGACTTGTGGAGTTATTGGGATATTGTTGCCACATGCACACAGTGACTAGGATTTGCCATAAAGGCCTGTAGCTCTTTCAAATTTGCCATTGGCGTCTTGGTGGCCTCTCTGATCAGTCTCCTCCTTGCTTGGTCATCCAGTTTGTTGGGACAGCCTGATCTATGCATGGTTTTGGTGGTACCACACGCCTTCCACTTCATAATGATTGTCTTGTCTGTGCTCCAAGGGATATTCAAGGCTTTTTTTTTTTTTTTTTTTTTTTTTTTTTGTATACAAGGTCGAGGCTCGTGAAAGAGCGAACATTAATCACACAGAAAGACAAACCGACACATAAAACATATAACATAGGGAGCGGTAGACAAGATGGGGAGAGAGGGCGAAGGACACAAACACAACATTTGAGAGCAGGGACCGAGAGACATGGAGACATCGAGAGATCTGAGAGAGGGCGAGGGCTTTGGGGGGGGGGGGGCGTGGGAAGGGGGCGGTGGGAGAGGTATAAAACATATGGACACTGCCAGGACTTCCAGGAAAGAAGTTGGAATTTCAAACAAGTTGGATCTGGGGTGAATTAGCGGGGGTAGAAAAGATCAAGGTTTTGGATGGGGGAAGATAAGAGATGGTGGTGAACAGCTGTTTTACAGACCTGGAGGGAGGAGAGGGATTGAAAAATGGGGGAGTTTGTTCCAGAGGTGGGAGAAAAGAGGAATGAAAGAGTGAAGGTGAGCAGAGAGCCGAGATTTCGGCAGTTTAACCATCAGAGGGTTGCTGGCAGATCTTGTGCGACCTGTAGGAATATTTGGGGGACAGAGCACAGAGAGAGCTGGGGGTGCAAGGCCGGAGAGGAGTCGGTAGAAGACAGAAAGACCACCTACCTGCCTGCGGTGAGTGAGTGAAAGGCCCTCAGAGATAGCTTCATCGCGGGAGATTCCAATAATTCTGAAAGCTTTGGTTTCAACAGCGTGAAGCCGAGCTAGGTGTGAGGCAGGAGCACCGGCCCATAGGGGAGAACAGTATTCCATTGAGCTGCGGATGAAAGCCTTGTATGTGGTGAGGAGCTCAGGTGTGCCGAGGAAGGACTTCGCACGACGGAGGATGCCCAGTCGGCGACTGGCTTTGGAGGCCAGCTTGGAAATGTGGTTTTCCCAAGAAAGATCATGGCAGATAGTGAGACCCAAAATCTTGAGCGACAGAACTTCTTGGAGAGGATTGTTGAGAAAGTAGATGGGAGGGTTGTCCAGTCGATCTTTTCGGAGAGACATAGTAAGAGTGTGAGATTTGTCAGGATTGAAAGACATGTTCCACTTGTTTGACCAGTCTGTGATTTTGTCCAGGTCTTCAGAGAGTGAGGAGGCAGCAGACTGCCGATCTGAGGGAAGAGAAATGGAGCGGCAGAGAGTGGAGTCATCAGCAAAGAGATAGAGAGGATTTTCGAGAGAGTCAGAGAGATCATTGATGAAGACCAGAAAAAGCACGGGGCCCAGAACACTGCCTTGGGGAACTCCAGCCTGAACAGGAAGAGGAGATGAGAGAAACCCATTCAGGGCCACACGTTGACGACGACTAGAGAGGAAGTCCGCCAGCCATGCGTGGAGATTTCCATGGATACCAAAGGAGGAGAGTTTGGTGAGCAGAGCGGGGTGCCAGACCGTGTCGAAGGCACGTGATATGTCGAGGGAGACAGCTCTAATTTCCTGTTTGGCATTGAGGACCTCCATCCATTGTTGAGACAGCAGAAGCAGCATGTCCAGAGTAGAGTGACCTGGTCTGAAACCAAATTGATGATCAGAGATCAAGCCATTGGAGAAGAGGAAAGATTTCATATCCGAAGCAATGATGGATTCCATGACTTTGCTGATAATTGGGAGAAGGCTGATTGGTCTGTAGTTGCTAGGATCTGTTTTTGCACCTTTTTTGTGCAAAGCGGTGATGTTGGCTGATTTCCAAGCAGATGGCAGTTGACCTTGAGCAAAAGAGAGGGTGAAGAGAACAGAGAGAGGGTGAGATAGAGCAGCAGAGCAGGATTTTAGGACCCGTGGGCTGATGCCGTCGGGTCCAGTTGCAGAATCAGAGTCGAGGGTTGACAGAAACTTTTCCACCTTGTCAGGAGGAAAGGACACGGAGTCCAGGAGCAGCAGGGTACGACTGGGTATGGTGGGTACAGAGAGGGATGGGTTTGGGACACAAGATTTAGAGGCAAACACAGAGTTGAGGCATTCAGCTTTTTCACGTGCGGAGTCAGCTGTGTAGCCGTTTGAGGTAAGGGAGGGGATGGAGGGGGAACAAACACCAGAAACGGATTTGACCAGGCGCCACCAGGATTTGGAAGAGGGAGACAGATAAGAGAGTTCGGTTTTGAGAACGGAGAGATATTGTTTCCTGGCTCTCCTGAGGGTGGACACACACTTGTTTCGGGCTTTGTGAAAGGAAATGAGATTTCCTTCCGTTGGATTTGCTTTCCAGGAGACGAAGGCAAGTTGTTTCTGGGCAACAGCCTCACCACAAGATTCCGTGTACCATGGACGGGAGGAAGGGTATGACAACTGAAGACGAGATGGGATAAATCTGTGCATGAGAGAGAGCAATTTACTTTGGAAGAATTCCCAGGATGAGTTGATGTCAGAGGTGGTAGAGATGGGAGACCAGTCCAGATGATTGATGGCTGCTTGAAGACCGTGCCAGTTGGCCTGAGTGAAATGCCAGACTCGTCGACGCTGAGCAGGCTCCCTGAGGATGGTCAGAGAGATGTCCACTTTAACAAGGACATGATCAGATGATCCGTTCGGAGCAGAAGAAGAGCAGCAGACATTTTCAGGGAAGTTAGTCATAACCAAGTCCAGAAGAGAAGATGTTCCGTTGACTGAGATCCGGGTCGGGAAATTGACAGATTGTGTCAGTCCCAGTGAGTCGCAGAAGTCCTTTGCTGAGGAGCCATGGCTGGTGAGAGAGGTACCCACACCCAGCCAACTGGCATGATGACAGTTGAAATCACCACATATGAGGAAGAGAGAGTTGGGATGAGTAGATAGAAGTTGGTCCATATCATCAGACAGCGAGATGTAGATGGAGTCATCACTGTTTGGTGGACGGTACAACACACATATGAACAAGAGGTGGGAGCGAAGGGGAAGCCGTAGCCAGAGGTATTCCTGGGGGTGAGGTGGAGAGAGTGCAGTGCAGGGCGAGTGAGGAAGAGAGTTTTTGATAAAGATAGCAACCCCGCCTCCAGGACGAGGCTCAGGTCTATCATACCGGAGGAGGGAGTAGCCCGGGAGAGATACTATGGAATCAGAGACATCATAAAGGAGGAAAGTTTCTGTTAAGCAGATCACGTCTGGTTTGACAGAAGCAACCTGTATGGAGAGATCAGTTAAGTTTGAACGAAGGCCCCGGATGTTTGAGGTCCATACCGTTAATGAAGAGGAAGGGGGAGCATCAGATACAGAACAGGGGGGAGGAGGGGTAGGGTAAGATGTGGAAGAGGTGGAAGAGGTAGGGAGAGCTGTTGAAGGTGTGTCAGAGATTTCAGAATAGCTCGGAGAAAGGGAAGGATGGGGCGGACAAAAGGTTTGATGGTGATTGGGTGAGCCACAATGAGGTGTTATTTGAGGAGGGGGAAGAGCGAGGCAGAAGGTTGGGGGAGATGGAGGTGAGAGTTTGAAGGGGGAAGAAGCGGGGAGTACGCTTTGAGGAGGGGGAGTGAGAGGGGGGAAATTGAGAAGCAATGAGGGTGGGGAGATTTGAAGGGGAGGGGTGAGGGGGGAGTTTGGGAGGGAAGGAGCAAGGGGAGGGATTTGAAAGGGATGGGATATGGGGGAGATTTGGAGGGGAGGGGTGAGGCAGGAGTCTAGGAGGGGAGGGGCGAGGGGGCGTCTTGGCGGGGAGGGGTGAGGGGAGGGGCGAGGGGGCGTCTTGGCGGGGAGGGGTGAGGGGGTAGTTTAGGAGGGAGGGGGCAAGGGGGGAGATTTGAAAGGGATGGGTGATGGGGAAGATTTGGAGGGGAGGGGTGATGGGGAAGATTTGGAGGGGAGGGGTTATGGGGAAGATTTGGAGGGGAGGGGTGAGATTGGATTTTTGAAAGTGTACGATTTATGGGAAACGAACATTTATTGCAAAATGAGTTTCTTGTGACCTTCGAGTTAAAAATACGTTTAAGGACGCTGGATGGAGGATGGAGTGCAGGAGAGTTTAGGGAATGTAGAAAAAAGGCACTATACGAGATGGATATTTTTTTTGGGATGAATTGATTTGGTGAGCAAGTCGAAAGCAGCCTTTTAAAGAAGAAGAAGAAAAAGGTGTTATAAAATATGACGGAATACATAACTTGAGGGGAAAGTGTAAACATTGAAGGTTAATGAGTGAAAACTATCTGGGGAAATGGGGGAGAAACACGTGGTCGAAGAACGAACGAACGAATAAGAATGAATAAACGAATGAGAACAGAGAAGGAAAATGTTTTTTTTTTTTTTTTTTTTTTTATTGAGTTGAGATTTACACAAGGAAGTAGGCTATGGGGTGAAAAGACTGGGAATACAGAGAACGAAAGTTATTGGATCACAAAAGACGGACCGCTGAGAGAAAAACAAAGCCTCAAGGTTGTACAGTGCACACTGTACAAGGCCTCAAGACACGACACGGCAAACAGACGATCAATTTATGAAAGATAAACACCGAGAAACAACCAAAGTTGCACACAATAACTTCACACACCGAAAGATAAATACAGTTTCGACAAAATACAATTGTGAACAGACTTAACTTCGAAAAACGTGGAGACCGTGTGGAGCTTCGAAAATCCCTGCCGCCGTCTCTAAGATCTCGCGAGATTTTCAATCTTTTTATACCCTTCCTCTGATCTGTACCTTTCCACAACTTTATCCCGGAGGTCTTTTGAAAGCTCCTTGGTGCCCATGTTTGAGTCCTTGCTGTGAATGCACTATCCAGCAGAGGAAACCTACAGGCACAGCTGATTTTATTGGAAAATAGTCATAATCACTACAATTTAACACAGGTGGGGGGGCAATTAACTTGGTGTGTGATTTTGAAGGTGATTGGTTACACCTGAGCTAATTTACAATTGCCATTATGAGGGTGGGGGTGGGGGTGAAGGCGGGGTGGAGGGGGGTGGACACTTATCCAACCAAGATATTCTAGTTTTGTATTTTTAATTAATTTTCTGAAATTTGATGAATTTGTTTTTCACTTGCAAGTTGTGGATTACGATGTGTAAATAAAGGTGAATAAAGTCTGATTTAATGCAATTTAATTCCAGGTTACAAGGCAACAAAAGGTGAACAAGTACAAAAAGTTTTAATTAAAACAAAAGCCGCGTCGATGTTACACAATGCCTAGATGCAGCTGTGCCTATAACGTCGATGTTATAGGCACAGGACATTCCTATTGATTAGATTACTTGATGTTATTTTTGTGCAAAGTGAAAATATATCTCGGCAATTTCCCGTGTGTGGCGACGAATTTTTAATATATCTCGGCATTTTCCCGTCTGTTATTTCAGGCGGTGTATGACTGACCATGCCGCGATTTAAAAAATTATATATCTCGGCAATTTCCTGTGTGTGGCGACACGTGAACGAAGCTATGCTCCTCTCTCCACATTATTGTGACGACGTATAAATTAAATATTTCATCGTGACGATTGTCATCAAATGGACGAATTTTTAATATATCTCGGCATTTTCACGTCTGTTATTTCGGGCGGTGTATGACTGACCATAAACCACCTGTAGAGGCCATTTTTCCCCGCAAAGCGGGGGTTGGCCTTTTTCGGGAACCATGGTTGTTGTTGTTTTTTGGTCCCCTTTTTGAAGCAATGTTTTACGGCCGGATGCCCTTCCTGACGTCTGTTATTTCGGGCGGTGTATGACTGACCATGCCGCGATTTAAACAAAATATATATATCTCGGCATTTTCCCGTCTGTTATTTCGGGCGGTGTATGACTAACCATGCCGCGATTTAAAAAAAAAAATCTCAATGGACTTGAAGTTACAGGCCTTTGAGAATTCATTTCGTTCTATAAAGGGCAACTTTCATCGGATTTTCTTCCCGTTTTTTTTCAACCGAGTCTAAAACTATGTTAGCGACTGTGAAAAATGAAATGATATATCGAATTTGATTTGAAATAAAACTGTGTGAGTGAGGAAGACACCACGGGCCTACAAAACAGGCCTCAAAGCTATGCGAGTTAATAAAATGGTGGATATTTGTTTATATGAAGCCTCTTCCAGAATGGGTGGAGCTATGGTTCCCAGAATGGGTGGAGCTTTGAGGTTTTGTCTTCTCTGCAAGAACAAGAAGCAGAACAAGAACAAGAAGAACAACAACAACAACAGCAGAGGGCACTCTATGACCAGCGTCTGCGACGCGGCTAAAAATTTGAAATGGGGTGTAGACCTCCTATAGGCACTGTACACTTGAAAAATCTTCGATTTTCGCAAGTAACAAACATGGATGAAAACATAATCTTCGTTTATAGAGGTAAACATAGCCTCCATCCACCTTTGGTGGTGAAGGTAATAATAAAACACCATTTTCTCAGTATATTTGTGTTTGACGTTTTTCAGATCAAATCGGATCATGAAACATGCTCTATACAGAGCGTCGGTGTTGGTGAAGTAGTTTCTATGGATAGGGTTACAATTCGGGTCGAGCTGCCATTCCGACAGAAAGTCAAGGCAGGAATTTGGAATTTGATCAAGTTGCCGGCGATAGCTCGCCGACTCTTTACAAAGGACCCAGTGGAATCTTTAACATCCCCCAACTATTGCCAGTAAATGTGATGCCCAGTTTAACGTCAACCCGAGGGATGAATCACCCTGACTGATACACACTGATAAATCACCCTGACTGATACACACTGATAAATCACCCTGACTGATACACACTGATAAATCACCCTGACTGATACACACTGATGAATAACCCTGACTCTATACACACTGATGAACACCCTGACTCTACACACACTGATGAATCACCCTGACTCTACACACACTGATGAATCACCCTGACTCTATACACACTGATGAATCACCCTGACTGATACACACTGATGAATAACCCTGACACTACACACACTGATGAATCACCCTGACTCTACACACACTGATGAATCACCCTGACTCTATACACACTGATGAATCACCCTGACTGATACACACTGATGAATAACCCTGACTCTACACACACTGATGAATCACCCTGACTCTACACACACTGATGAACACCCTGACTCTACACACACTGATGAATAACCCTGACTCTATACACACTGATGAACACCCTGACTCTACACACACTGATGAATCACCCTGACTCTACACACACTGATGAATCACCCTGACTCTATACACACTGATGAATCACCCTGACTGATACACACTGATGAATAACCCTGACTCTACACACACTGATGAATCACCCTGACTCTACACACACTGATGAATCACCCTGACTCTATACACACTGATGAATCACCCTGACTGATACACACTGATGAATAACCCTGACTCTACACACACTGATGAATCACCCTGACTGATACACACTGATGAATAACCCTGACTAATCCACACTGATAAATCACCCTGACTCTACACACACTGATAAATCACCCTGACTGATACACACTGATAAATCACCCTGACTGATACACACTGATGAATCACCCTGACTCTATACACATTACACACTGATGAATCACCCTGACTCTGCACATACTGATGAATCACCCTGACTACACACACTGATGAATCACACTGACTGTGAAGCACCATGATGGTGGTTTGTAGCTGAGTCGAGATTCGAACCCAAGATAGAAGGCTCAGAGTCGAGTGTGCGTACCTCTCTGTCGGCCATTTTGCCAGCCCATGTATTTCTTTTGGCAAACATAAATGGTAAAATGTATTCCAGAAAAGCACTAATCCAGACAACAAGGGCCAGAGCAAAGTGCCAGGAATGTCCCGAGTTCCAGCCAAGGCACTCGACGCCATGGCAGCTGCTGCAATGACTTCCACGTTTCTCCATGTGCAATTATGCTCCCACTCTGTACAAATATGACTAACAACTTGACGCTCTCCGTGGTTAAAATTGGAGAACATGTCGGGTCAATGTCTTCCATATGACCGTGGTCGAGGCCACTCGGATGTGCCTGACGTCGTGCCCAACACTGCTGTTTGATATTCAGTGACGAGGGGGCAAGGCGAGCTTTCTTGTGGAACAGCTCAACGAACGAGGAATTTAAAGTCGTTGTGCTCTAAAAATAGTGCAGGGGCGTGCTTCAGCAATTGTCCAACAGGTAAATCATTAAGCTCTTAACTGCACATCGATTTAATCAATAAGCGATAATCAAAATAACTTCCAGATCATTTTTTCCCGCCGGGTTATTCATTCTAAACGAGGTAGGGATGGAGTCGGCAAAAACACAAATGGCATCTTGTGTCATCGAGCCCTCAAGCTGGGAGCAACAACTCACATTTATTGCCACAGCAGGTGCAATTTAAATGCTTTAACGGTGGTGAGGTGCTCCACGTGAAACTGTTTGTTCGATGTTCGCCAGTGACCACTTGATAGTGATTAATAGTAGTATTATATCACTAGCAGAAGTACCCGGCGTTGCCGGGCAGGGGAGGGGGAGAGGAGGATGGGAGGGGTGGTAGGGGAGAGGATGGGAGGGGATGGGGGAGGGAACGGGAGGGGGGAAGGGGTGGGAAGGGGAGGGGTAGGGGAGAGGAGGGGAGGGGATGGGGGAGGGAACGGGAGGGGGGAAGGGGTGGGAAGGGGAGGGGCAGGGGGAGGGGAGGGGAGGGGAGGGTGGGAGGGGAGGGGAGGGGAGGGTGGGAGGGGAGGGGAGGGGAGGGTGGAAGAGGAGGAGAAGGGAGGGGGAAGGGGAGGGTTGGGGGGAATGGGGGGGAGGAGGGGAAGGGGGCGGAGGGGGGAAGGGGAGGGAAGGAGGGGGCAGGGGAGGGGAGGAGGGGAAGGGGCGGAGGGGGGAAGGGGAGGAGGGGGAAGGGGAGGGGAGGAGGTGGAAGGGGAGGGGAGGGGAGAGGAAAGGAGAGAGGTTTATTATTACAGATGGTCTATCACATTATTCACACCAATCCTATTTTCATTACACTCGATTAGTGAACAAATTCATATGTTTTTGTTCTATTTTAGGGAATAACTGAATTTTCTTATTGCACTCATCACCGTCGAGTGTATTGATAAACTAGGAAAGGTACCCGTCAATGACGGGGGGTGCATAAATATCTCGGGGGGGGGGGGCAGGGGGGTGAATATGGAGTGTGTATTGATAGAAATGGGAATTCACTGTAAATATTCAGTGAGCAAATGTCGCAATGGGGGCAGCTGGTAACCTCGACAACCTCATTACATTCAATCAGCGAAGATTTCCAATCGGATTGTTGTACCTCTGAAGCACTGCTCAGGAGTGAGATATGATTAAAGTTCAGCTGATACACACACATGTACAACCACACACACACATGTACAACCACACACACACACACATTTACACACACACACACACACACACACACACACACACACACACACACACACACACACACACACACATGTAAACCCACACACATGCACACACACACATATACACGCACACACATACACATGTAAACCCACACACATGTGCACACACACACACAAACACACACACACAAACACACACACACACACACACACTCATATATATATATATATATATATATATATATATATATATATATATATACAGACAAGAACACATACGTACTTGCACACACACACACACACACACACACACACACACACACACACACACACACACACACACACACACACACACACACACGTACACCCACACACATATATACACACACACACGCACACACACATATATTTACACACACACATATATTTATACACACACATGTAAACCCACACACATGCGCACACACACATGCACACACTCATATATACACACACATACATACACAGGCACACACACACACACGTACACACACACACACACACACACACACACACAAACACACACACACACACATATATAAACACACACACACACACACACACACACATACACGCACACACATATACTTACACACACACACACACACACACACACACACACACACACACACACACACACACACACACACACAAACACACACACACATATATAAACACACACACACACACACACACACATATACACGCACACACATATACACGCACACACATATACTTACACACACACACACACACACACACACACACACACACACACACACACACACACACACACACACACACATGTAAACCCACACACATGTGCACACACAAACCATCGGGGGTGGGGGGAGGGGGGAAGGGGGAGGGGGAGGGGGGGAAGGGGAGGGGAGGGGAACAGGGGGAGGGGAGGAGAGGGGGGGAGGGGAGGGGGAGGGGAGGGGAACAGGGGGAGGGGAGGGGGAGGGGGACAGGGGGGAGGGGAGGAGAGGGGGGAGGGGAGAGTGTGGGGGGAAGGGGTGGGGGGAAGGGGAGGGGTGGGGGGGAAGGGGTGAGGGGGGAGGGGGTGGGGGAAGGGGTGAGGGGGGAGGGGGTGGGGGAAGGGGTGAGGGGGGAGGGGGTGGGGGGATGGGGGTGGGGGGGAGGGGGTGGGGGAGGGGATGGGGTGGGGGGGGAGGGGGAAGGGGAGGGGCAAGGGGAGGGGAGGGGAACAGGGGGGAGGGGAAGGGGAGGGGAGGGGAACAGGGGGGAGGGGGAGGGGGAGGGGGAGGGGAGGGGAGCAGGGGGGAGGGGGAGGGGAGGGGAACAGGGGGGAGGGGAGGGGGAGGGGAGGGGAACAGGGGGGAGGGGAGGGGAGGGGAACAGGGGGGAGGGGAGGGGAGGGGAACAGGGGGGAGGGGAGGGGAGGGGAACAGGGGGGAGGGGAGAGGGGGTGGGTGGGGGAGGGGAGAGGGTGGGGGAGGGGGAGGGGTGGGGGGGAAGGGGGTGGGGGGAGGGGGAGGGGGAGGGGGAGGGGGGAGGGGAGAGGGTGGGGGAGGGGGGGAGGGGAGAGGGTGGGGGGGAGGGGGGTGGGGGAAGGGGGTGGGGGGAGGGGGTGGGGGAAGGGGGTGGGGGGGAGGGGGTGGGGGAGGGGGGGAAGGGGGTGGGGAAGGGGTAGGACAGAAAGGAAGGGGTAGGGGGGAAAGGGAGGAGCATAAGGGAGGGGGATGGGGAAGGGGTAGGGCAGAAAGGAAGGGGTAGGGGTGAAGGGAGGGCCATGGGGGCAAGGGAGGGGGAGGGGGATGGGGAAGGGGTAGGGCAGAAAGGAAGGGGGTAGGGGTGAAGGGAGGGGCATGGGGGGCAAGGGAGGGGAGAAGAGGGGAGGGGGGAAGGGGAGAGCGTAGGTTGGATGGAGAAGGGAGGGGGAAGGGTAGGACGAGGGGGAGGGGGGGAAAGGGAGGAGGAGGGGAGGAGTGGGGGGGAGGGGTGGGGGGAGGGGGGGAGGGTAGGTTGGATGGAGAAGGGAGGGGGAAGGGTAGGGGGAGGGGGAGCAGGAGGGGAACAGGGGGGAGGGGAGGAGAGGGGGAGGGGAGAGGGTGGGGGGGGGGAGTGGAGGGGTGGGGGGGAGGGGGAGGGGAGGGGAGGGGGGAGGGTGGGAGGGGAGGGAGGGGAGGGGAGGGTGGGAGGGGAGGGGAGGGGAGGGTGGAAGGGGTGGAAGGGGAGGGGTAGGGGAGAGGAGGGGAGGGGATGGGGGAGGGAACGGGAGGGGGGAAGGGGTGGGAAGGGGAGGGGCAGGGGGAGGGGGAGGGGAGGGGAGGGTGGGGAGGGGAGGGGAGGGGGAGGGAGGGTGGGAGGGGAGGGGAGGGGAGGGTGGAAGAGGAGGAGAAGGGAGGGGGAAGGGGAGGGTTGGGGGGAATGGGGGGGAGGAGGGGAAGGGGGCGGAGGGGGGAAGGGGAGGGAAGGAGGGGCAGGGGAGGGGAGGAGGGGAAGGGCGGAGGGGTGGGAAGGGAGAGGAGGGGGAAGGGGAGGGGAGGAGGTGGAAGGGGAGGGGAGGGGAGAGGAAAGGAGAGAGGTTTATTATTACAGATGGTCTATCACATTATTCACACCAATCCTATTTTCATTACACTCGATTAGTGAACAAATTCATATGTTTTTGTTCTATTTTAGGGAATAACTGAATTTTCTTATTGCACTCATCACCGTCGAGTGTATTGATAAACTAGGAAAGGTACCCGTCAATGACGGGGGGTGCATAAATATCTCGGGGGGGGGGGGGGCAGGGGGGTGAATATGGAGTGTGTATTGATAGAAATGGGAATTCACTGTAAATATTCAGTGAGCAAATGTCGCAATGGGGGCAGCTGGTAACCTCGACAACCTCATT